>NW_010183260.1:60106-87662 GCF_000695765.1 Mesitornis unicolor
ATATAAAGGTCATTAAAACTCAGTACCAGCTTGTTCAATGAGTCACCCTAAAGTACTTCTGAGAGAACTCGTTTAGATTTATTGGGGAGAGTTACTGACTCCTTTATGGCGAATCATTCAAGCATTAGATTTCCACTAGATGCTGAGGCCCTACTGCAAAGTAAAACATCTAATCTGCAGCTGAGGCTTTGCCATCACACAAAGATGCCAGGGTGAAAGAAAAGAAAAGGAAGAAAAAGAAGGATGACAAGAAGAGCAGAGTACCAGAACCCAAATGAAGTTCATAATATGAAATTTATGAGTATTAAATGTATTTCATTTTCTGCTGAGTGCATTGAGGATAAACAGTGTGTATGTGTACAAGTCTCTGTCTGTCCAATTCTAAATCCATTCTGGAACTAGAAAATCAGCAGTTGTCTCTTTAGAAGCTAGTAGTAATGTAATTGAGGTTTAGATTTTTCATACTGTATTTTATGGGACTCTTAAGTAAGAGGAGCATTACAGTTTGTCCATTATCTGGTTTCAGGGTTAAGGATATTTCATTCTTTTCCAAAATCTTGATTCTCATTTGATAAAGAAGCCTGCAGAAACTATTGTTGTATTTTGATTCATCCAACTTGAAAGTCCATCCTGAAAGAGATCTCAGTAACCTTCACTCAGCAGCAGCAAGAATGATGATGACAGAAAAGGCCGAGGTAATCAAAGTCTTCTTTGCCCCAGTCTTTACCTTCAGGAATCTGAAGCCCCAGAGACCAGAAGAAAAGCCTGAACCAAGGCAGACTTACCCTTGGTACAAGGATAACAAATTAGGGAACATTTCAGATAAGCTAGAGACCGTGGGACCTGCTAGGATGCAACTACAAGTGCAGAGGAGCTGGCTGACATCTCTGTCAGACGTGTCCCAATAGTCTGAAAGCTCATGGCAACTGTGGGAGTTTCTGGAGACTGGAAGAGAGCAAACGTGACTCCTGTCATCAAGAAGGGCAAGGAGAAGGATCCAGGGAACTACTGGCCGTTCACCTGCACCATAATCCCTAGAAAAATGATGGAGGAAATAATCCTGTAACCCATTTCCAGACACAAGAGAAGTAGATGACTGGGAGCAGTCAGCATTTTTGTATGAAGGGGAAATCATGCTCTAGCAACTCAATAGCCTTTTACAAGATAAGTGGCTTGGTGGATGGCAGGAGAGCAGAGGAAGCTGTTTACCTCAACTTCAGAAAGGCATTATCTACTGCAACATAGAAAACCAATGAACTACAAACTAGATGAGTGGACAGTGAGGTGGGCTGAGAGCTGAGCTGCCAGGCTGCCTGGGTTTTGATGGCTGCACGAAGCCCAGCTGGACATTAGTCACTGACAGTATAGCCCAGGCGCTGATACTAGGGCCAATATTAACAAAAGTTAATATGATTTTACCACAGTTTTGTTCAATATTTTCTCTACCCCTTCTACAAGTACTTTGGTTCTTAATCCACTTTACTAAAAATCATACAAATTCTCTTACTCCACTTTCCAGAATTATTGTAGTTTTTTAGTTTCCTGATTCTTTTTACTGACAAATTCTCCAAATGTTACCAAAAAACATAATTTACTTTTTTCTTTTTGTGAAAGATAAATGATTAGCGTGTCAAATACAATCCTGTAGACCTGCGTAAGGCTTCATTGTGTGTTGGGCAATGCCCACTGTTGCAGGAGGTGCAGGCACCTTTCCCTTCTCATGGCCTTTGCTTTTCTCCACTCCAAATACTTGTAGAAGGAATAGCAGAGGGAACTTCCATGTACCATACCATTGCTTCATTCCCACAGTAGAGGTCTAGAAGGAACAGATGCAGTTCCTTCAACGGACTTATCATCCTCTTTATTAGATGATCCCAATTTCAGGTATAAGTGGCTCAATTTAGTATTTAAAAGAGTTTTTAGGGAAATAAATAGTGTGGGATTGAGTACATTAGATTGTGCTTCAAGCTGAGGATGGTAAGAAATGGCTTTGTGCTTTGATGGCTTTGTATCTTAAAAGGTTTAGTAGTCCCAAGAGAGAAGCAACCTGTTGAGAAAGCCAGCATCTCTTTTGGGGATTATAACTAGGAGTGTTTCCTGATCTGGACAACCAGAGAGTCATCTTTCCAAACTCAGACATTTGCTGTGTAGATGTCCATACCTCAGCTCGTCACTTCAAACTCCCTTTACAGTGGAGAGAAACAAGTATTATTAGGGTTTAATCCATGTGATCTGGTGTAGATGTCAGTATTAAAATAGGACAAATCAGTCCTTATTTCCTTATATTGGCTAGAAGACCTCCAAGCTGAGTAGCTGAAATGGGAGTGGTTGTATTTTAAGGATCTGTATTAAGTCAAATAAGTCCTACCTCTGCAGTCTGCCTTTAGCTTCTCCCTCCCAGCCAAGCCAGGGACCACATACAGAGGTACAGGAAGAGGGCAAAGGGGTAACTTCTTTGCTGCTTCCGTTCTTCCATAGGATGATGTCACCAAGTGTTTCTTCTGTGCAAACAATATTGCTTGCCCTCACATTGGTGATTCATAAGCCAAGCTCTGAGAATTATGACAGGATTATTTATGAAACCTCAGGTTTTACAATAGTAAAGCATGGGCTTGTGTGCTTCTGAAGTTATTGTTGTCTTTCTAAATAATTACTAGTTACAATGTTCCTTCATGTTCATGGACACTTATTTCACTTTATTTTTAATGAAGTGTTCTTGATTCTTTTAAAAACTATACTACACCATTATGTTTACCAGCCCAAAATTACACAGTGAGCTCTGAGCTGCTTTAAGTAACTTCTTTTAGTAAGTTTTTCTTAAGCACTTTCTTTGCATCAATCAGGTGCTGAATGCACATTCTTTTCATTTTGTGTATTATAAGTATACTTATTTGTGAAGACCTTTGAATAGTTCAGTATTTAAGATGACATCAAAAGGAGAAGGTTGCTGCATGGAAGCTCCTTTCAATATCCCCAGAAATACTCATTAAAGGGAATAATACGTATGTGCATGTATATTGATAAGTAAAACATATCTGAGATATTTAATTCATAAAGTTTTTGATCACCATAAGAAGGTATTCAGCAGTCCAAATTCATTTTGATACAGATTGCCAGCTCTGTGTGTCCCTGGGCACAGCTACACTGAAGAACTGATTAGAGGATCTTTTGGCTCAGTTTGCTCCTTTTCTCTCTGGAGCTGACCTTCCTCCCTTCTACCTTTTATTAGCTGGGTTCTGCCTGCAGGCAGAGCAAGTCTGGGTGGGCTGTTCTGCCACCAGTGTTTATCCCAGGGCAAAATGATGCACCAGAACCCTGTGCATTTGCATTTATGTTCCCATACCCCCATAATGTGTGGATTTTGTTTTAAGATTCTCTATGTATTTTGTGAATAAAATTCCTTTGGTTTTCTCTTTGTGCCACTTTCAATAAGGGCTTCTTTGTGTCATGTATGGAGTAGGCAACGTAGAGTTCTGTATCAGCTTAATATTATGGTCTGCTGATGAAACCCCGCAGAAACAAATGTGAGTTGTCATAGTTGCTTTTCAATGACCTGTTGTCCACACAGGTGGATATCTTAGAGTAATTATTTTGATCAGATTGTATATCATTGAGAGTTAGTAGTGTTGCTTAAGTAAGTATATGTGAAATGTTAAGTTTCTGTCTCATAGACTAGAGCTTACTCTGTAAGTACCTGTTTTGGCATCTGCAGATAGTTTAGCCTGGGTCTAGCATTAGCTGTAGTATCTCTGCCAGAAGGGTTTTCTGTTTTGTATTCTACTCTGAATTACTGTGCATGGACCAGAAATAAAGGCATTCTCTGGCCTGACCTATGCAGGAGATCAGAGTGATTATCACTGTCCCTTCTGGCTTCTAAAATCTTCTAAATTGTCTGGCCATGCTTCTTGCCATCAGATCTGGAACATATCTGTTCCTGCAACAGCCAAAGTTTAGTAATGGTTCAGCTGGAAAAGTGGTTTGGAAGATTGTTTTTACCATAAAATGTACTGCCTGTTATAGGTGCTTGTAAATGCGTATGAGCAGTTGTGAAAGCCACAATACCTATGAAAAGTATATATTTGATTTTTTTAAACTTTTTTTTCAATTTAGGAAGTTTATTCTCCCTTGCTTGTTTTCCCCACCTGAACACCCACACAGCCTCCCTTATGTTGAGCGTAGTGGTCGTGTGCCTCTGTGGGGAGACTCATAACCTCCTTCATCAACTGAAGGTAACGCTGTAGCCCCAACCGTATTCCCAAAAACACACCACCCAAATTAGATTTCTGCTCCTAACTAGTGCCCCCATAAAGAGACCTGATGGAAATTATGAGGGTAAGGGAGAGGATGGAAGAACTTCACAACTTTTTCAACAGCAGCACAATCTTAGATTAGCTCAAGTCAAACATGAAAACACACCCTGGGTCAAATCTGTTGTGTTATGGAAGAGGAAGCAGTATCCTTATATTCTTGGAGAAGTTTCCATTTTAAAAGGGATTCTGCCTGGGCTGATGCTATGTTTTCAGTTCGCTGAATTAGTCAGTAGCTGGCAATGACCTCCTGTGATCTGTGGAAGAGAGCAGGCCAGGTTTGTGCGTTAGTGCCCTGCAGGAGGTGCGAGGATACAGTGTCACTGGACACCGGGACCTCGCCAACATGAGCTCAGGTTCCACATCCAGAACCACAGCCTTGCAAAGCGGGTGAATCCCACTTGTTATTTCTGATGATCACCATTCTCTTTCGAATTGGATTGTTATATAAGTTAACTGGATTTTCTCCACATTTAAGCACCGTATTCAAGTACTTGAATAAAAGTATTCTGTGTCAATTGACTGTTTTCAGTTATATGTCCTTTATTTGAATTTCATTTCATGGCTGAGAAAGAACTTACTTTCCTCTTCTGATCTGGCAAAAGAAAAGACATAGGAGAGAAAGAAATTACTCATTTTACTAACTTCAAAAAAATAGTTTAGATTTTCAAAACATTTAATGATGCAGTGGACAAACAAGTACTAGGAGTTTGATACTTAACCAGATCAGACATTTAGTAATCTACAAAGCAGCTGTTAGATATTTCAGGAGCTATATGCCTTTGAAAATCCAGCCCATGGTAACTCAAAATCATTAATCATTTGAAGTGTAGTTAAAGTAACTGTAATTACTACTGTCTTTTTCTGGGAAATCATTCCATTTTAAATGTGACTTACCTTTCTGTCCTTTCTTCCTTGGGTACTAAGCCCAGAATAGTGTTTTTTGTTTTAGTTAAGAAAAAAAAGCAGATTGTAAGGTGGGGTTTTTTTACACTGTTTTTCACTAAACTGTAGTTTCCATTCAAATGTAGAATGAGAGAAACCTTGAGTAACATTACGCTCTTAAGCAGGAAGAAGCTCATTTACCTTTTCCCAACAATAATAGGAAGCCGTGTTAGACCTCAGAAAACCAAGATGTTTTTTAGGTAAGCAGGAAGGGATGGACTCTGAAGGATATAAAAGATCCAATTACAAAGGCTGCACGTATATTTAACGTGTCCTCTGTGAGGACACTGATGCTTCTGTACAGAAGCAGCAAGTTCAAGGATGCTGGAGCTCTGTTAATCCATTGCCTGTGCCCAGGCAGAAGAGTTGCTGTTGCAAAACCTTCACCACAGTGAGGGAGAGCCCTTGCACAAGCGCTCATCAGTTAAAAAGTACTGTGTTGGGGATGGGAGGAAGGGCAAAGAGCAAAGAAAATCTGCCTCTAAAACAGAGATATTTCAAAAAGTTTTGCTTCTTGGTACCTTACAAAAATACAGAAAAGATTTTGCAAGTCAGAACAAGTGTTTTTATGTAAAACCAGTGAGATGGTGGGGTTTTTTTAACCAAAGTGTTACGTGCTATCTAGCCAGCATCTAAGCACGCCATTGTGCAAGGAAGGGTATTACATAGTAAACCCCATATCACAGAATCACAGAATATTAGGAGTTGGAAGAGACCTCGAAAGATCATCCAGTCCAACCCCCCTGCCAGAGCAGGATCACCTAGACCAGGTCACACAGGAAAGCGTCTAGGCGGGTTTTGAATGTCTCCAGAGAAGGAGACTCCACAACCTCTCTGGGCAGCCTGTGCCAGTGCTCTGTCACCCTCACAGTAAAGAATGTATACTGTGTCTCACCAGTGTGTGCCTGGGAGGGTTATATGGAAAGGGATTTTAAAACCGCATAAAATAAGATGCTTTCCCTTCAACAACCACTGACAAGGATTGAGGTGGTTTACTAGCATCACTTTTTCAAAGAACAGAGAAAATAATTTTGAATATCTACAGGAGAGCGCTAAGGCAGAAGCTGTAACTGATGTCTACACATAATGAGCAGGAACTTGAGAGTATAACAACCATGACAAACAGAAATTTCACTGTGAAATCATAGAATCACAGAATGGTTTGGGTTGGAAGGGATCTTAAATATCATATAGTCCAATCCCCTGCCATGGGCGGGGACACTAAGCCAGGTTGCTCAAAGCCCTGTCCAGCCTGGCCTGGAACACTTCCAGGCATATGAAAAATCATATGGCCTGATTTTCCTGACACAGCCTCACTGCAGTCATTTATATGAAGTTGCTGAAACAACCAGTGATTCAAGTCATGAAGATTTTTGCTGATAGCTATTTATGTTTATTTTGGATATACAGAAGTATTTTCGGAAGGATGAAGTGCATGATGATTGACAGCCTGGCTATTAAAAGCATAAAGTGAGCTAAGAAATGTATGTTCATGTGTGTGCCCTGTTCGTAAACTGCAGGCTAGAGAAGAAAAATATTTTTTTTTGGTCAACTACCTGGCATGACTTTTTAGGTTATCCTGATGTTTGAAGCATTACTTCACACTTGGAAACAAAAGAGAAGTTTAAATAGTTGTAGATGTTACGCAGCTGAGTCACTAGGTCCCTGGTCTAGCTAGAGGTAGTGCTAGTCCAAGCTACCTGAACCTGAACCTGATCTTTCTGTTAGCACTTCTGAGTAAAATGAGAAGAAACCTTCTTACCCTGTAGTGAGCCCAGGCTGTGGTGTGCCTAGCACTTCACTCACAGCAAGGGCCTGAGTCCTCCTCTGAGGGGTGTACAGTCTGGTTTGAGACGGTACGTGGCAGTACGTGTCAGGGGAGCAAGCAAAGATGACACAGGGTTAGATATGATTTGATACTTCATGATTTGAAAGAACAGTAAAACCTGTTGTTATCTATGGTTGGCTAATCCTGACGGAGCTCGGTTTCCCTCTTTCAGCAGAGCAGTTCTTACACAGGTGTTGCAAGAGGTAGCAGCTTTTGGAATAATTCAGAGTGAACATTGAATGCGTAAGAGAGGAGAGAACACACCTGAAGGAACTGCAGAGGTGTTTACACGGGCGTGACTCTGACCCGATGCCTGACTGTTCTGACGGCCCCCAAGAGCAGACAGAGTGCGATACCTGATAGGAAGGTGCAAATGTCATACAGTCTGATCCCATGCCCACCTCATCTTGGTCTGTAGTTGGTGGAAGTTGGTTGAAGCCCTTCCAACATGGCTATTCTCATTTTATGAGAGAAGTGAAAAATAACTTTTTTTCTAACATTGACGTTGCCAGTGGAGCAAAGGGACAGAAGCAGAAGGATACCTTTCTACAATGTAATGAAAACGTTGAGGTGTGAGTATCCAAATAGGTCAGCCAGAAAGGAAGAAGTGTTAATAATTAAAGACAAAACTAGAGAATGGAAAGGAAAGTTTAAAAAAAGAACAAGTAAGCAAGTAGCTTATCACAAGAACATCTTATTTAAAGTCAGGGAAAGCTTTAAGAACTGCTGTGGCAGAATAAAGGGAAATAAAACATATCTCTAAATGTATTTAAGACTCAGGAAAACATTTGTGTTAAAAAAATCACACTGCAAGAAGTACATACATTGAGATAAGAACTGTCTGAGGGGGTGGACTTGTATTTGAGAGTAAATTTGAGATACTG
The DNA here is from genome assembly GCF_000695765.1 of Mesitornis unicolor. Classification (NCBI taxonomy): domain Eukaryota; kingdom Metazoa; phylum Chordata; class Aves; order Mesitornithiformes; family Mesitornithidae; genus Mesitornis; species Mesitornis unicolor. Next base: position 68,071 of record NW_010183260.1, read on the forward strand.
CACTGAAATGTCTTTCTCCTAATTAAATAATCAATGAAAACATCATACACATGCAGCATGTTACAGGGAGTCATCTTGTGGAAAATAAGCATTTTGAACTTCTCATTCTACAAGGGAAACAAAATCAAGAAAACTAAAGTGTGTGATGTGGCTTCTGTTTGGGTCAAAGGCGCCTTGGTTTCGGCATCAGCTCACTGCTCCGAGTGGGTACAGCCCCCTCCTTGTCAGCCTCTCTCTGCTTGCCATCACATCTCGGGGACCTCTCTGAAGAGTCAGGAGCTTTTCCTTTTCCAGGGCAGGTTCCCGGGTGGCTGCCTCCTGCCTGCTTGGGGAGGGAGCGGAGAGGGGGGTTTGCCATGGCTCTATGGCCCTGGAAAAGAGGGGAAATCTGTGCCTGAACCTCAGGGTGTGCCTGCTAACAGCGAGGAGGAGAGGAGAGGGAGAGGAGCTGCGAAGCGTTGTGATCTCAGCTATGGGAACACGCAGTAGTTGTTAGCCAACTCTAGAGACCCTGTAGAAACAAGCATGTTGCTTTGAGCAACCTGATCTACTGGAAGATGTCCCTGCCTGTGGTAGGGGGTTGGACGAGATGGTCTACAAAGGTCTCTTCCACCCAACCCATTCTGTGGTCCTGTGAATACCTTGTGATGGGCATGCTCCAACCCTTCCCCTTCCTGGCTTCCACTTCTCTGCTGTCTTGCAGAGCTTGCTGTGAGGATGGTAGAGGAGATACAGCAGTATCACAGATGGGAATTTGAAGAGGCCCATTTACAACACTAAATTTTTGAGTATTTGGGGGTTTGGTCTCAGCATTATGCAAGAAAATTTCATAACTTGAGGAAAAGAGAGACAGACACAACCCCTGCATTCCCTCTATCCTAGGCTCTGTGTGACCTGGTACCAGTCTCTTATGCCTAAATTACCTAATGCAAATTTGAGTGGGTAGGTGGGGTTCAGTTACTAATCTCATCCCTGAAACAGGCACTCAAAATTAGAGGCACCATTAATAGCAGTTTGGAAATTTCCTGCTATAAGGAAGTTCTGACTAGTTGTGTCATGCTGGGACATTTGGAGAGTATGTTAAGTAATTTCATCTAAAATGCAGACAAGGGTTTGTAACAAAATCGCAAAGGAAATAATTTTCTAGGATTCTAATAACAGAAAACAGCTTGTTTAGGGATGGTGCCTGGAGAATAATGTGAAGAGCAGGAAGAAAATACTTCTCACGTTACTCCTCACACCTGCGGGTGTCTGTAGGCTGTGCTTGCAGGACGTAGGCTACGCATTGGCTTGCACCGTGGTGTTTCTCCTGTCAGTGTCTTCTGAGTCCATGCCCCAGTGGCAGTGGTGCAGGTTTCAGACTGGCCTGTGGAGTGCTGTATTTTTAGCAGGTGTATGGGAGGTCTGGAGCAAAAAGAAGTTTTTTCCTGGCTGGGTCATGCTTCCAGAGGCTGGGGAGCCAATGGTATAGTCCTGAGAGGACATCTCGTTTTGACAGCTCCAAAACAATGTCAAGGGAAGGATAATAGTACTTAGAATTTTGAAGGCATAATTCCAGCATTAAATAACAAATCCTCTGCAAAATGCCTAGTAGGTCGTTATTGTTTGTTATTTGCAGATAAGTCACAAACTCCTGGTGACCTATTTAATTACTCTTGGGAATTACCTGAACAAGAGGGCATGGGAGCTGGGTGATACGTGAATAATCTCAAATAAAGCTTCTGTTAAAATATTTTATATTCTGTACCCAAATTACCTGATATCTTTCCTCCAAAAGTACAGACATGTGCTTCATTTCTATGCTGCTGTCTTCCCTTCTGACACAGCTCACAATGTAAACGTGTATTATTCCCTATGCGTTATTTACTGTTCTGCTTCTGCTTGTTTTGCTTTTCATCACTAGGTGGCAGTGTCTTAACAGGCTGTTACAAACACAGGGCAAAGCAAAATGGTGCGGCACAACTAGCGGGACATCAACTAAGGATTACTGTTGCTTTATTTAGAGTTTATCGCGTAAAATTAGGTTTGTTTAATGAAATCGTATTTTGTGCAGTGCTTTCTGTCACTCTGTACTTTTAATTCGGACACTAGCAAGATGTTTATTTTACCTTGTTAAATCAAGGGATGTTATAGGTACATAGAGTTCAGTTGATCTAGATAACAGTTTTGATTTTCATTTTAACAGAGGATGTCAGTAAAGCATGCATACAAGCTGCTTTGTTAATATTTGGCTTGAATTGTTTTATGTTATACGACTTGTAATAAGAAAAAGAAAAAAAAAGTAAATATTTTAAAGTAAAGAAAGAAGTGCATAAACTCAACAAATGCCAGGTTGAAGAACATAAACTCACTGCATATAAATACTGTTTTTCTGCTTAAATGTAAAAATATTGTTTCTTTTTTATTACTGGCTTGCACAGGGACTTGTCACTTCACAAATAATGCAAAGACACACAGGTTTTTTTCATTGTTTCTTTTTTTCCTCCTGAAACCAAAGGGAGCAAATCAGGTACCTCAACACAGGTGTCTAGGAGAAGCCCTCCAAATGTAGGACTTAGGTTATATATGCCGGGCTCCATGAAGAGCTCACATACCATAGGGTATCTACAATCAGACTAGACACCTATATTTAGGCACCTGAACATTTGACTATAACCAGCATCCATTTGAAAGCCAGCACAGTCTTTCAAGAGTAGATCATGAAGGGGTTCCAAGTAGTTTTATTGAAGAAGAGGATGTGACAATCATGAATGCAATGCAGTATATCCCAGCATGTGATGATATCATAGAACCTTTTTGTGTTCATCTGATAGGCACACTGGAATCAAACCGATCTGGGAATCATTCTTTGTAAGGCTGCTTTATTTTGCCCCAAAGGACTAGATTATATAAAAGCCACAGAGACCCTAATAAGGAGCCCTTACTTACTCCTTGGGTGAAAAACTCCAGACAGCCAAAGTTTTATACAAACTGTACCAGTGTAAATCCGAGCTGATTGTGTGGAAATCAGAGACAGGGGTGTAATTCACCATACAGCGCTATCGGCCTAAAAGGACATAGCATTTGACCCAAATTAAGGAGGGAAAGCTACAAGACTTGGTGAAGCCATAGAAAATCAAAAACCATGTTAAAACTTCCAGCAGTTCAGTAAAGCTGCTTTTGGCTTTGAGGTTTGTGTCCATGTCACTACCTGGAAGCCTTGGGGAGCTGGATGGGAGCAGAGTGGCTGACACAATGCAAAGGCAGAAGCAAGGCATTAAGGACAAGCTGGGCAAATAAAAAGTTGTGTTTTGCTAAAGTTTTTTCTAGATTAGGGCTGAATTGCTCTTACCTTGCAGGATGAAACTGTAGGAGGGACTTGGTTATAAAGATGTATCACTGCAGACTGAGGAGAGGCTTTGTACTGTTAGCAGGTGTTTGTGCGCTCATAAATACAATCGCTGTGATTTATTGATGGACTTTGAATAAAAGTCCTTAGAGATCAAAAATATAATCACCTGCTACATAAGTGAAAAGACTCTTTCTGTAAGCAACAAATAGGGTACACACTGCTCTACTTAATGGTTTCTGCAAGGAGAAGACAAACAGTGTGTGAGCACTAGGAAAGAAATTACGTGTACAAAATTTGAACCTATAGTTTATACTTGCTTTGTTACTGTTGTCATCCCTTAGAGGATGACAGCCTCTCCAGCTACTCCTGGCATTTACCCTCACATTTTGAAGAGTTCAGATTGCAAAAACCAAATAGGTTCTTTCATACCAAGCTAAAATGAGCCCTGCAAGATTGTGCAAGGACTGTGCTATATTCATTATCCCCATGTGCTTTTTTAAGGATTCCTGCAAGCATTGCTCAGAATGTAGAGGACTAAACTGCCTGTATGACTGTTATAAATAGCAGTCACTAAAAATGTAAACAAAATGTGTACCTATGCTGCTAAATATTAAGAATCTAAATAAAGTACCCAATTTACAAAAGTAGTTACCCTAAGTATCACATGTAGACAGTGAAAAGAAATAGACTGCTTTGGAAAATAACTGTGCTCTGGAGCTCTCGGGCGCTCCTGAGTCATGCTGAAGGCACTCACCTCCCAGCGCAGGCATCTGAGCTAGGTGCCTCGAGACAGATAATGCAAATACCTCCAGCAGTACGTGTTTTTGTTATTCTTTCTGTTTTACCGAGTGAAAGTTTTGGAAGCCTATTTTTCAGATGTTTTGCAATGAAAATAGCTGCTCGTGCAGTGTTCTGCTTACAAGAACGCTTCTGACTGTGCTGACAAACAGCGTCTCTCAACCAGCTTTTTCCAAAGTTGGGACACGGAAACTCCACTGACCTTGTTCAGCCAGAGCAGGGTATGAGCCAGGTACCAGGGCTCACGGACACGCGCTACCTCTGATCTCAGAAAGCAGATGAGAGAACAGAAGGTGCACCGCATGTCACAAATGTGGAATTAGAGCTGCATACAAATGTTTATAATTGAAACAATGCTTCTGTTATCATGGCAATCAGGAGGTGCTTCATCATGGTAGACCTATGAAATGCCTTACGTTATGGATCTGTGATTTCTTATGGTGAAATAATGTTACGTTGTCATTAATTTATCATAAACTCCCATGTAGTAATATAAAAAGATAATATCTATGATCGGAAGGCCTACTTACACTGACAGATTTTGTATGCTTATGCCTGTCTTATGTTTCACAACCTGGAATACATAATTAAATTCCAAATATCATAAAGTCAACAAGGATTAAAGTGGAAGCTGTGTCACTTCAAAACTTCTTAGCCTTGTCAGCCTCGCTAAAATAAGTTCAGAGCACTAGATTAGAATGCTCCCGTTTCTGCCATTTCAGTGTCTTATACCTGGTTGAGGAGTGTTCCAGAATGTGAGCAAAACCATGATATTATCTGCAGGACGTCCTATTTGAGTAAATTTAGATCAGCAAATACTTGAATGAAGTTTAGCATTTAAAAGGTTTATATATAGACATAAAATGATTATTTAATGACAGAAATTAATAAGATTTTAGTTGTTTATAGTTTTAATTTTAAAGAAACTATTAGAGCAGAAATTAAATTTAGAGGCATTTATGTTCTTGGGTGTTACTTTGTAAAGCAGAACTGATAATGGAGAATCAACTCTGAAGTAAATTTTAACAATGGTATTGAATACTGAGCTGCGAATGCCTGTATTAAAGCAGCAGGGCAGTTTTCCCTCATAGCTCATTAGACTGCTCTGTGGACTAAAAGCAGTTCCTTAGTCTGTACCTTAGTACAGTTGTGAGATCAGGAAGTACAATGTAAAAGTTGTGTTCTGTATGGACTCTTTCATATAATGCCAAAAATATACAGTCTAAGAGCAGTGGCATATTTCTTTAATATGCTTTGTCTTAAGACGTCCATTAAGTTGTTCAGTATTTTAGTACAACAGCACATTGTCAATGGAAGTGCACAATAGGTAAATGTGTTCTTCAAAAAGAGTATTAAAATGTAAAAGCCCATTTATTTCTTTGCCAAATGATTGCAAAGCCAAGAGATTGTGCTGGTTGGACTCGATAACTGGTGAAGGCCAAGAAGGACAAGTGACAGGAACATTACTGGATCATGTTTGTACAAGCTGATTCAGCATAAGCAAGGATACATCTGCAGTTTTGAAAAGACAGACTATGAGAAATAAAAGGAACTGGTTGGTGACAGTGAAGAAATCAGGTACTCGCGTATGGAGGATGTCTCAAATTTCTTTAACTTGAAATCACCAAAAACAATGAACCAGCAAAACCCTGAGCTTTTCATTCTGCCTGGGAAGGAAACGTAAGAGCCTCAGGAACATCTCATGGAGTCCCACCAGTCATCCACCTCACCTGGGGTTCTCCCTCTGATAGCAGCAGTAGAAGATGCTGTTTGGCAGGAGTGTACATGGGCACAGCCACTTTCTGCAGCCCATCTCTCTCATATGCCCAGTGCGTGCATTGCTGTTTTAGAGATGTTAGAGGGGAGTACTTTACTGCCTAATCCCTTTAGTATCCTTTATAGACCTAAATTTCCATTTATTACCCACATTTTGAAGCTGCTCGTGCTGTCTACCTCCATGACCTCCAGTAGTGTCAAGTTCCAGAAGCTCACAACTTCTTGAAGAAAGAAACACTTTTTTTGTTTGTTTTAAACTGATTTTCCAGTCATGTCATTGAATGCATCACCATTCTTATGGAAAAGGCCTGCAGAATTACTGGAAGAGTCCAGTTGCATTGTTAGTGAAGGCAGTGGTGGCTTGGAGCTTAGGGGATGTCAATTTAAAGTGAGCACTATCAAAAGTTCTCATTCATAGTAATGGAAGAGTCGGCATATGAAGTTGCAGGTCGGGTAATAAAATTTTTGTTTCGTCTATCAAAAGAGATATTCTGCCTTGTAAATGTAAACCACAGAATTTATGGGGGAAAAAATATCTATGTCAACACAGAGACTGCTTGACCTCAGCCACAGTCAAAGCTTTGAAACAAAGTTTGTTTGGAGATGGTATTTAAGGGTATGGATTTAATTGAAAATTGAATAAAATCCAATACAGATTTAGGAAATACAACTATTTGCAAATTGTGATAAATTAATATATCAGTCATCTTCAGCAAAGCATTTGATGTAGCACCACAGGCGAAAGTAGGACTTAAATTCTTGAACACAGGAATTAATGCAGCATGTTTGAGGATGAATAAGGACTACCAAAAATCAATTAGTGGGATGATAAGAAGTCATCAGTCCTAGGTCTTGGGACTTGCCATATCTGGTATTAAATTTAAGTGTAATTGTAAAAAGTTGGAGTTAAAACAGGATGGTACGATGAGGAGGCATTGTCATTGGTGGAGGGGTTGGGACAGGGGGTCTCAAAAAGAAACTGGGGGCCCAGAATGGCAGCAGTGGGGTGATATTTAACAGTATGGGGACAAAGAGCTGATCAGACCTTTGGTATCTGGTGAGATCAAACCTGAGATACTCTGAACATTTCTGATAGTCCATGTTCACCAAAGGCTCTAAATGTTTTTTGAGTACACTTCATTTAGGAATTGAAAGAAGGTTTATAAAGTGAGTTTACAGCAGCCTTCATTACTGAGGACAGAAAACCTTATCTCTAGATGAGGTATGTTTACAGAAGACATTTAGCATATTTTCAGTGAGAACCACGGGAATTTGGTCTCAATGACCCTTGTGTTCCTCTGTTTCCAATCCAAACATCAAATATTCTGCATACTGAAACTAAAAATAACGTGCAAATATAATTGCTGACAAAGTTTTTCGAAGAGTCAGCAGCAGACAAGCTCTGTTTTGGCTCAGATACTGTAATTATGAGATGCTGCAGGAAATTTATTCCACTAAATGAAAAAAGAGGTATTGTTATTCCCAGGAAATAATATCTGGAAGGATAATACCCAGAATATATGAAGCAAAAAATATTTGGGAAACTGATTCTTCTTGTTTTCCTTCATTATCATTAAAACACACATGGTGAGGTACTGTGATTATTTGAAATAAAACCTTAGAAATATGGAAACTGCAGCTAGCAATTAAGTATTTTGTAGAAAATACAGAGAGATTGTATCAGCTTTGTATTGTATTGATAACAGGCAGTGAATTGCTTCTGCCTCTTTTCTTATGTAATTTCCTTATGTGAATTCAGTTCCTTTTTCAAAAAGCATTATTCAAGATAAAAATGACATCAAACTGAGAATTTTCTGGGGCTCTTTCAGAGGCGAATACCAACCAGGCAGCTCTCTGTTTTTCACTTCTTGTGATGAATTCAGCTTGCTGTCTCTCATCTTCGTTAAGGGAAAAAGCAAAAAAAAAAAGTGAAGAAAACAATGACAACACGTTTTTCTGTAGCAGTGAAAGAAAAGCAGAAGCAGCCGTGGTTTTGGTGCTCTGGAAGCACTTCTCTTGTGCAACTTGGGCTGAGGGAGAGCCTTCCTTTTTTTCCCCCCACGTCACTGCAATCAGATATATGGGTGCAGCTCTGCTTTACCGCAGCATGATGCAGTTGTGTACAGTTCAGCGTGCTCTTCTTGGGAACAGGCGGAAGGAGAGCAGCTGACCAGAGCAGGCACAGGATATTCATTAGGCGCTGGGGTTTTTTCCTATGTGTGAAATTCCTCCAGCTGCAGAAGAGACGGTTTCAGTGGGGCTTCGAGTCGATCCTGGGTTCGCAAGAGGAGGTGCATACGCTCAGGCTTGTCAGCTTCTGATGGGAAAAAAGCTCCAGACGGGCAGACTGCACGCTATTAAAAGCACAGCTCAGCGAGCCTTGGGGAAGATCTTCTGACTGTGCTTATGGAACAAGTGATGTGCTGCTGCCTGTGCCTTCACCGACCGGGAGAAATTTGCCCAGTGGAGGAATGGAATAAATGAAAATATATACCGAGGGGGTGAGGGAATAAAATACTCTGCAGATAGAAATAAGTACGAGCCCCGGAGGAAGAGCAAAGGACAAAAGTCTCATGGTGTGGTGGTGTTGTTGTTGAGAGCTCCTTTTTGTTTTTTAATGAGCTTACCTACCATGAACGGAAGAAGTGGATCTGCGGAGGCTTCATTTCCTCCTCTGACCCCGCGTTTACATCACTGACTGGTGACAGTCACATCTACATACATAGTACCTGCCACTTCAGCTGCTCAGAATTAGAGAAGCCTCTTTGTATGCAGCAGACATGGCTAGCCAGCAAGATTCAGGCTTCTTTGAAATCAGTATCAAATATTTACTGAAATCCTGGAGCAATAGTGAGTAGCAGAAGAGTAATCTTTTCATATTGCGTATTGCTTGGTAAATAGCTAGGATAACCTAAAAGATAAAGTCTTGTATTTCTGTATGTTTGTGTTATATAAACCAAATGATTTTTGCTTTTGTCAGGTCTAAAAATCAGAATGTCAGAGATTTAAATAGGTTTTATTAACTGCAAAGGCTGTAATGAGATTATACTAGATTTTGCTTGATTGAATTCTGAAGTTAGGCTGCTTTCTGGCTTTCTCTAATAGTACATTACAGGGAGTGCATTCCGAACAACGTTTCCTCCCTACATGTTTATTTGATTTGTTCAAGCTTTATCTCAGTATTTTTTGAAAATGCTGTTTAATCACAAGGGTGTGGCATTGCTCAGAAGTTGGTTTTATTAATTGTGAACCGAGGACAAAAATATAATGATTATACTTCAGTTCTGGAAGTCATTATTTTAGTGTGATGAAAAGCAAAGCATCAGTTGCTTATAGCTGGACTTCCCACTCTCTGTGCTTAATTTCAGAATCTTATGCAATATTTCCATCCAGAAAGAATCCATCTGTTTATCTAATCCAGGCTGGGTTCTGCAGAATGTAAACAAATGGCATTTTAGTCTTCCTTGGTCTTTTCAGCATTGCTGTTCCTGAACAGCTTTTCCTATTGTTGTTTAAATGAACCACTCTTTGGATTTTTAGAAAATATTATGTAATACAGTTTTCTGAATAAAATTTAGTGCTTGCAAATATATTAAGATTAGGTAAGGCCATGGGGTAACTCTGGCCGAAATTTGCTTTAGAATTTAAAATACATGATCAGTATATTCTTTTTTCTATAGAAGCTTGTATTAACAGTGCTAGATCTCCATAATAAACTGTTTTTACAAGATAGAGCATAATGTGTCTGGAAAAATCCAACTTGGCTACATATGCATTAAGGTTCTGATCATCCCACTATCTAAAATTTAATAACTTCTGCATAAAAGACTAGTATTTTAAAATTCTATGGTAGAAAATTGCAAAATCTGTGTAATTCAAGGTGTGTATCTTAATACCTGCAAAGAATAAAAATAACACTATGTTAGATGTGTGACATGCAAAGCTTGTCTTCATTAAATGATATCCATAGAAACTGTATTTTTCCAGGTCATTTGTAACCTCAGTAACACTGTAGTTCTTGTTTGAATCTGTTTTTCTACCACAAGTGTGAAGCCACCAGGGAATAATACTGTTACCTAAACAACATCGCTTATCTGCCCTCCTTCTAAAATATTTAGTGCATATTCATTCAAATCACTGACCCCACAAGGACTGGAAGAGAGTTATATAATTTATTTACTTTTTTGGACTAATGTTAGTCAAATACTGAGAATGTAAGTGTGCATTGTGACAACACAGATTTTATAACAAGCTCGTCACAGTTTATGACAAGAAAAACAAGTCACTTCATGGTACACAAATCAGATCAGTTCTGGCATTATTTTTGTAATAGGCCACTGTAACTTTAAGACTAAGTAAAACTAGCACTTGAGAATGTGAAAATGGCTATATTATGGAATTGTAGGTAATATTTTAGTCTTTTTGTCCTTTTTCCTCTACATCGAACTATATTGAAAATATTACAAAACAGCAAAGATGTTTCTAGTCTTTAATTAGAAGTCCTTCAATGAAATTTTGTTTTAGAGAAATGGAAATAATACATGACAAAATGGTATTTCTGACATTCTTTTAGCTGATAAACATGTTTTCTTCTCTATTTGAATAAACAGTAAGAGGAGATACAATAAGTTAATCCAGGTTAGCTTACACTTGTTGCCAATTATATAATTTTTTTGCTTTCAATCTGGAAAGCTGTGCTCATAAATCTGTACATATCCTTTCTAGTTGAAAAACAAACCATTTGATAGGAAGACAGTGGGGAGTTCAAAAGATCTAGGGCTTTCTTCAGCTCTATTATGTGATGGGTGGAGCTGAGGAAAACACTTCCCTTGCTTGAGAAACTGCTGGGAAGCCTGCACATGCATGCACAGAAACATGTTTTTCAGAGAATAGGTGCTGTGTTTGCATACCCAAGAGCAGAAGTAAGCGATAAATTATGCTGTGGCACTTACCTAGTAGAAAAAGGTCTTGTAACTTTGGGTCCTGCAGTATGTATTTTGCTCAAATAATGATAGAGGAGAGATGCTGTCCATGTATGTTTCTGTAAATTGGCACTTTAAAACAGTAGCTGTAATAGCATTTATCTTTCCCAGGCTGTAAAAACTTGTCCTTTTCATTGATTTGGTTTTTTGGTTTAACATTTTCTAATAGATTGCCGACTGCGCCCATTGCCCATACCGTACCATGAAATATACTCACTTATTCTACCTGGGGTGACAGTTTTCTCTCATTTAGCTATCTAAGGGCTTTAACAAACCAGCATTCTTGACATGCCGGGCAGAATTTGAGTTCAGTGTCACGCAGAACGTGCAGAGGTGCGCACCTGGCGTGCTGCTGGGATTTTTGGGAGGATACAGACAGTGGTGTGTTCTCAGTGAGTGTGCACTCTTGTTCCCAGGGGACAAAAAAGCCAAGTCACAGTCTGGCCTTTGAATCATCCCAGCAAACTCAGAGACCTCAAAATACTCCTTTGTGCAGCTCTCAAAACAGACTTTAGCTCTGCACATGTCAATAAGATACTGCACACATCATGCGGTTCTGGAAAATATTCCTGTAATGTGTTGGAGATGGGATCAGAACTGGGAGTCTCTCATTGAAAAATAAGATGATTTTTTTTAAACTGATCTCATTTGTGATCTGATGTTTTCTTAAATATCCAAGTATTTCTGATGAACTGCAAACCCTACCTTAGTCAACTGCATGACCCATTTACATTACTTCTGAAATTACTGCTAAAATGGTCATGCTTACTCAAGGTGAGTAGTGCTCACTGGGCCCTCTGAGGTCAATAAGATGACGAGAATAAAATAGGGCTCATCAAAAGTAGGACAATTAAGAGTCTTCTCCTCAGATTTGTTATGGAAATGTTGTAAGATGCTTTTTGTAAAGAAATATTTGTAATTTATTCAAGGAATAACATATGAATCCAGAAGTTGAGAAACTGAATCTGCTATTCCCTTTGACTGTTTTTACTGTTTGAATTAATCAGATGGTTAGATTTAGCCTGAATTTGATTTGGAAATGCATTTTTAAAATTCATAAATTAAAAAAAATCTGAAGAATAGAAGTTAAAAACTAAGCTACAAGAATCTGGAGCATCATCAGTATAAACTGTAGGAAATTCTATAGTAAATGCTGGGTTTTGCAGTTTCTATATAGATCAGCAATTAAATTTATCTTTCCTTTCTTGGAGGAGAAGTTCTGTGGAAGAGGCCAAACAGCACAGGTAGATGGCTCACTTGTGCTCTCACAAGTCAGCTCTTACAAAGGCTGGTAGAAACTGCATTTCACTGTCTCCCAGTTACTAGAGATAGATTTTAAGGTGTCTTTTTGTGTAATGGAATGAGAGAGGGCACATTTTGCTTAGTGAACATCTTAATTTTATTTGCCACTTTGCGTAGAACATAGTTATCTTCTGGGCCTTATTTTTAGCATGATAGTGCTTGTTTCTCAGTGCTTGGCATTATCTACCTTTGAACAGCAAGATGTTTATTTCTGTGGACTTGTGTTTAATTCAGACTCGGAATAAGGCCTTTTTCAGTATGAGGACTTCAGATCTCTTTCCCATGGGCCACACTTCCCTGTTTTGTTCCACAGGAGCCACCATCCACATCAAATTCCTCGTATCATCATCCTCTTCACCTTCACCTCCTCACACTGCACACCCTGTGCTCCTGCAGACCCAGCCCCTGAAGCAGTGGCTGGCAAAAGCCACTCGCTGTTTACTAGTGGTGGTAACACTGGAGATAGCTTAATTCAGGGGGCACACAGGCAGCTGCATCAGTTATTGCTCACATGGCTCAGACACAGCTGCATCCCAAAACAGTCCCAGGAGGACTTCTGGCTTCTCCATGGCTTGCTCATCACGTATGGAGCTGAATGCAGTATTAGCATCCAAGCAAGTTATGTTGTCAGGAGAGCATCAGGTAGAAAAGAAAATCTGTGATGTCCAGTGTGAAGCCTGGGCGGGTGTTGGCTGCCATCTAGTCCCTCATTAAATAAATGTGATACATTTAGCAATAAAATTCAACCTTTTTCCAGAGAATATTTGTCAAGTCCTGTGTCCATGAGCAAGAGAAAGGAAAGGCCGTGGGCTGTTTATTAGTTAAACGTCTGCATTAGGTGTAAGTTCTGTGGTGCACTGTTTTGATATTCTGGTAAGATTTTACTGTGCAGGGAGATGATAACAGCAGGGGGTCGCTTATCTGCAGGCAAACATAGACCTGTTTCAAGTTGAATACACTAAGCACACTCAGCTATCACACTTTATGATTGTAGCAAGATGCCAGTGGAGGAAAGAGGCTCCTTCGTGTTTCTCAGTGCCCACTTAAACAAACACCTTCAGATTGCTGCAACCTCACCCTGCAGGGGAAGGATCAGCTCTTACCGAAGTGAGTGGGTGGCCTGCAGCTGGGGAAGGGGCTGTGGCAAGCAGGAGAGCAGCCTGGCACTGACGGACAAACTGCAGACTGGGCTGGGGCCATGCTTGGACCTTCTCCTCTTGCTGCTGAGGTCTCACCCTAATGCACCTGCAGAAATGCACCCACTTCCACAGGCCCTGCCTTTAGGGAGCCCTGGGGATGAAGGTTAGGTCTGCTCAGGCCTTGGCATTCGACTCTGCCTCGGACAAAGGCATTAATTCAAGCGGTCTTGCTGCATAAAGGGAATTGATGGCTCTATCCAATGAACCTGAAATTAGGGTGCTTAGTATATTCTTCGGCTTTAAGTAGTCCGTGATTGCCAGCAGAAAAGTGACTTGCTTAATAGTGGTGCGTGTTATGTCACAGGACAGCCTTCTTTACATTTGTCTGCAGATCTGGTCCACTTCTCCACAGAGCTGTAGGGAAAGGTATTAAAGCAGTGTTTGGACTGTGTTCTAGGTGATGCACATTTTAGATTTTGCATTTTGACATGGTTGTTCTTAGAAGGGAAAATGGAAGTAGTGTGACTTTGGGGACCTGAGAAATATTGAAAGAGGATTTTTGTTTATTTTGATGTCTGCTTTTGATGTCTACTCTCTTCAGCACCTTCCTGAATTGTTTCTACCATATAGTGAGGAAAAAGTGAGAGAGAATCCTAAATGCACCATTGTGAAATTCAGTTTATTTACAGAATGAGTTTGCTTGCCATTAAGAAATTTGAATTATTGTTGCAAACATCTACTGATAATTTGAGTGCAGTCTTTACTGCATAATTTTTTGTGGCAAAACTTCAGTCTTTATCTCAAAATATAAAATAATCTGGAAACTAGACATAAACTAGGCATAGATAATTACTGGTACATATTCCATAAAGGTTCCGGTAATTTTACCTGTAGTAAAACAAAAACTATTCTGTTGTACTGTAAGTACCACTTTGAGTGATTAATTTGTGATATCTGATGTTGCAGTACTGTTGGTTTACCAAATTACCAGCAGTTTGTTTTTTTCCAATATACGTAGTTGCAATTAAAAAAGATCATGGAAAGAACTAACAGTTCTTGTGGTTTCCTCTATGCACATAAATAAAATACCACTGAAGAAGCTGCAGGTTTATATATGTGTGTGTATGTGTCTGTGTGTATATATATATGTATGTATGTATATATATGTATGTATATGAACACGTATAACGGAAGTGATAATATGCAGGTTACATTAAGTGTATAAAGCATACAAAAGTGTCCATGGTTTAGTAAAGGAAGATATAAGCTGAAGTGCTACTTAACAGTCCATTTGTATTTCAGCTGCTTTTGATGCACTCATTTCATTTTTAGTTTAAACTCTCTTGTGAACAGTAGGAAGCAGTCTCCAGAATTCCGATTGCGTGTGCTTGTCCAGCTTTATTTTCTGTATTCATTCCTGAGTTTCCAAGCGATTGGTAAGTGCTCCAAAACTTGCTGTGAGTTGGTAGCCCTGGAGACTGAATTCCTGAGAGTGTTGAGCCCATGATGGGCAGGTGTGGCATTGCAGTGGCTGTGCATTGAGGGGCAGTCCCACCCCCTCCTCTTGTCCCTGTCCCCTGTGCTCCAACCTCTTCTCTCCCACCCTAACTCCCCATACAGTTAACATCCTGCCAGTTAAACTTTCTAAAATGGTGTAGATACTCAGGTCAGCATAAGGAAGGGGACAAAGATACATGGCTGAAAGCAAGAGGCAGTTTTGGCTGAGCTATATGGTAATTCATAGTTACTTTCTTGATAGTGACTTCTGTACCCATGCCTGCTTCTAAACATCAGAGTTAGTTTCTTCAGGCTAATGTAGCTTTTGCATCCCTCTGCCTCAGAGCATCAGCAGCAAAGTTGTTATTTCTATTGTTGTTTCTGTGATAAATTTGGATTGCAGAACAGTTTCACAGAGGTGGGTAGCTAAATTATTTGTGAGTTGGTGATTTTTCATTCACTGCAATTACCTAAAATAGATTTGAATCAATTGTCCATAGAAAGAAAATGCCTTCTCCTTTAGTATACTTTCTTCTGAATCATCTAATCCTTTTTCAATTGCTTCAGCTAAAAGGAATACTAAACATAGTGTTCAAACTTCACAGCAGCTCTTTCACACACCTATTGTAAGTTCTTATGCTGTTTATATATTTTAAGACTGTAAATGGAAAGATGTTTAATGATATGACGAAGTGGGGCAAGACGTCTGCCAGCCAGCTCATCAGCCTGCTAAGAGCTTGAAACTAGGAATGGCAGTGGAGGGAGGCTATGACCCACAGTGCAGTCAGGTAGCAGTAAACTGTGATGGAAAGCAAAGAGTGCATGGCAAAGGGGACAAGAGAGACCTCAGGAACTGTAAAACAGGATGAAGAGACACCCATGTACATACACAAATACATGCTCTCTGGAAAACAAGCAGGAGGAAGTCAAGTGCTGCGTGCAGCCCCAACATCATTGGAGTAGCAGGCTTGGTGTCAACAGCTCACCCAGTTGGAGGACTATGATGAATGGGTACAAGCTCCTCAGGAAGGGCTTGCAGGGAAGATGAGGAGTGGAGGTTGCAGTCATTGTGAAGGAGCTCCTCATGCCTATGGAGCTTTTCTGTGGGATGTGTCTAGGTCAGGAACAGAAGAGAGGACTTAAAGGGTTACATGTTAGTGGGAACCTGTTACAGGCCACCCAATCAGCCTTCTGTGAATAACTTGAAGAAGTTAATGAATTACTGATGTTGGTTGACATGGAGGACTTGAACATTCTGGTGTCTGCTGGAGGTGCAACATAGCAAAACACAAGCATTCAGGATTTCTCAAGGGTGTTGGGAATAACTTCTTAATACAGGATGGACCAACCAGGGGTAAAGTGCAGCTGGATTTGCTGTCCACTAACAAGGAAGAGCTGGTTGAAGCTCAAGATCCTGAGAAGAGTGAGGAAAGAGGATGGCAATCTCCTTGGACCAAATTTCAGTTTTTCAGATTGCAGAAACTGTTTGATGTGATCCCATGGAGGGCAGCTCTGAAAGCCAACGGAACTCAGGGAAGCTGGCAGTTCTTCGTGGTCAGCATCTTCCAAGCTTTAGAATGGGCCACCCCAATACTCAGAAACGAGCACGCATATGAGGAGACCAGCAACTCTTTTCCTTGCAGGAACTACTGAGAAGCCTGGCAGTTCCGTACATATTTATGATCTTCAATATATTGCAAATTATAGTCACATTCCTAACTGAGGAACGGCAAATGTTTTCTATTCAGAGCAGATAGCAGAGCTTGCTAAAACCAGTGGCTGAATGAAACATATCTGAAAAACACTGGCTCCCTAGTTTGCTCTCGCCAAGTAGCAGTGGTTTCACTGAATGTGGGTTGCTTCCTCCTCTGCATGAAATACAGAGATCACCAATAGAGAGGGACCACCAGTAGCACTGGTGTTTGTGCATAACATCAAGGACATTGATGGTATCGTTGAGCCACCTGAGAGATTCAACTCCGTGACATCCCAGAAGGGAGATTTTGGGGTGCTTTTCACGCCACTGGTTTGAAGAGAAATCTGAGTGTTGTTTTGTAAATACTGTGGGATCACTGTAGTGACATGTATCATGTGTCTCCAGGGGAATGTGTTGCCGATAAAGAGCTTAATTAGGTTGTTGGAGAATTTACAGAGAAGTTTCACACACAAAAAAACAGGGAACTCTTTTGAGGGACATGCTATACAGTCTTTATCCTGAATACTTTCTATACTTTCAGAAATCTGCTCTCATCAAATGTGGCACTAATGCATGCAAGTAGAGAGGCTGCTGTGGGTTTCACTGGTCGGTGAGGTTGTCAGAAGCTGTGATTTGTGCGCAGCTGAAATGCAAAGGTCTTGGATAGGTTGGTGTTGGACATAGGAATGATCAAGAGAATGTAGCAGATATTGATTATTATTGTTTCTGCTTTATTTATAATTGTAGAGTTGCAGACGGTTTTAGTTTTATTTTGAAAGGCTTGACTTTGACTTAAAAATTTATAACCAGTAATACGTGGCTCAGCACAGAAGTCTGCCAAAGGTATTGTTTTGCAGGACTTCTCCTATAATTAGGTGGTCATTATACTAACATTTTTACCTAATCTCTAGCTATCCAGCTCTGTCTTTGTAACTTTGAAGAGTCTCAACTTGTATGTGGAGTAAATTGCACTTCAAAGGATGGCCATTTATCAGTTGGTTTGTTTTGATATTGATTCCCTCGAACAACTTTTGGTGAATGGAATATACACAGTTGTCTTTCTTACTGCATTTCTGATCGTTATTTATGAATGTCTTTCAATGCCTGGATCAGTTTGCCTTTTCAGTCGGAAGGGTATCTCTATAGCATTCTAGCCAAAGTCCTTCTTTGAGAAGTTTGTGGAGTAGGTTTCTGCATTGCTCACAGTAACATAGGGTTGTATATTTTCAGAATCAGGTTTATTCTCTGCACATGGCATAGGTATCATGTGTTGAAAGTGGCCTAAGCTGTCTGATACCAAGTTTTGCAATTTGTTCCCTTCTGAGTAGTAGTATTTTTAGTCTGCTTTCCAAAGCTTATTCAGTGTGACTGCCTGTATTGAACACATTGGCCAAATTCAGAACAACTCAAGAGAAGGGCCGAGTTTTTACGGGTGCCTAAGTTTCCGTAGAATTTGTAAAATGAGGCTGTAGTTAGGTAGTGAAGAGGGAAGCCCACCTAAGACATAAGAAAGACATAAGAAAACCCTTGCTGTAACAGCCTTTGTAAATACCACAGCTGTGATATAAGCTTCAGTCACACCTCTGAGAGGACTGCACACAAAATTCGTGGTGTTGCTCATTTTAAAATGCATTCACAAGATGCAAATTGGCATTCATTAGTTCAGATAGAGGGAAACTGCTGCAAATACCTTGCTTGCCATGATCCACATTATAATAATATTCATACAGTGCTTCCCATCTGGAAGATTTACAGGCTTAAATTCTTTCAGCATTATTACATGAATGTGAAAGATGGAAGTGTTACTCCTTTATTGCTATTAGTGGGCAAACTGAAACAGGGAAGTTAACTGAGAAACACAAGATTACACATGAAACCTGTGTAAAGCTGGAAATGAAACCCTGTCTTCTGTTCCTTTACTGGAAGAACCTTTCTTCCTTCACATTCTTGGTAGCCAAATGACACATTGTGAATCCTGACTCAACTAGTTATTATTTCTAATGAGATTTTTAATTGGTGGTAAGTAGTAATTTTAAAATGGAATTGTCCTTGGATTATGTTAAATGCCACAGGGTTGCTACTGATGCCTTAAATGAGGAGAAAATTACTTCTCTGTAATTCTTTGAAGGCAAATGCTATCTGTGTGCCATCTGAACCAAAGCTAGGTGGTTATTTTGATTTCTGTTCTTTTACTCATAGGCAGGAAAATGTTGTAGAGCAACGTATGTATTCTTTACTAGGATGAGTGGTTGATCAAGTTAAAGATGTCCTGCACACTGCAGGGGGGTTGGACTAGATGACCTTTAAAGGTGCCTTCCAACCCCACACATGGTATGATTCTGTGATCAAAAGCAGTACCTCTCCGGGAATCAAAAGTTGGAAACTGTTGCTTTTGAAATACAGAGGTCACTGGAGTTTGTAGTAAATAAAGCAGAATTTTATCTTGTCCATCGTGAATCTTTAACATGTGTGTCATAAAATGGAAGACAGAAATATTTTCAAAGGGAAAGTGAAATTAAAAATTTTGATTATTTTTACTAATTTGTCTGTCATGCATTCAAGCAGTACGGGCCAGGGCAGGTAGAAGTGGGTGTTACAAGGAGCTGGAGACTTCTATGGCAAGTGAAATTACTGGAATCATTGGAATTACTATTTTAATGAACGTTTTAAACTAAATTGTTAATATAGACAGATTGGAATTTTATTAAAAGATGCAAAAAAAAGGAGAATATTTGTTAATGATTACGTGTGTATATTGCTGTGCTTACCTTTTTATGTAAAAATCCTCTTTTCTATTGCCAATATTTTTTCCCAAGCTTTGCGGTTGGGGCTAAAGCACTTCTGAACTTAATGTCCCTGAAGGTAAATTTTGAAATTTTCTGCAGAAATGGTTATATCCTCTCTAATAATGAGAAAATGCAAAAACATTGTTGTTTGCTCATGATAAAAACTCTCTTGAAGAGGATCTAGGGGGTGGGTGTGGGATAGACACCTTACAGCCAACTGCCTCCATATGGTGGCTGCACAAAGAGAGTGCGAGCGGAGGAGAGAGTGAATTTGGATTAACGAGT
>NW_010183260.1:87677-98355 GCF_000695765.1 Mesitornis unicolor
AAAGGGAGAGGGGGCAGGTGACTCATCGCGGAGGAGGAATTGATGCTTCCCAGATGGTGGAAGTGGAAATGAAGAGTGGCTGGTAGGAGATGGAGCCAAGGGATGAGTGAGGAGGATGGGATGGGATGGGATGGGATGGGATGGGATGGGATGGGGGTGAGAGACTGGAAGGACAAGATGAGTGATGTTTGGCTGGGCAAAGGAATCAGTGCATGTGAGTCCTGGACCACAATGGGGAGCCTGAAGTAGGGAAGATACAGTCATGAGGAGACACCAGATTGTAGAGATGGAGTAAGAAGAGAGCAGCTGGGGAGATGAAGGAGGTGAGAGACAGAGAAATCCCCTCCCAAGTGCAAAATGCAGCATGGGAGTCCTGATTGCCATCCTACATCCTTGCCTTATAGCAAATTCCAGCAGCAGAGGGGATGCCTTGCTCTGCCTGAGTGTTTGGGCTAGGGGACAGCAAGTGTTAAATGTTATCAGGTGAGGAGAGCAGCAGGTGACTCGTGTGCGCTGTTAAGGTAACTGGGTCAACAGTTGGTTCATTTGGCATCAGATTAATCATACATCCACTTATTACCTCACTTAGCATTTTCACTTCTGAAAGCCGATGATGTAATGCAGCTCACAGTGGAAAGCACCCAGATGTACAAAGAAATACTCTTACCAGATTATTGTTCTATTTATTCTCACTTACAGTGCAGTAGCAGGCAGCTTCCTGAAACATTTCTTCTCCAATACAGCAGGTAGTGAATAAGCTGATAATACAAACTGGTCTGTCCAGGATCCCCCGAGAGAGGTTGTCAGACAGGCCTGGGGGCTTTCAACAGGGTTCTCAGATGAATGAAGAAGCAGACCATGGCTTTGGATATTAGCAAATATCTGAGTGTCACTCAGTGCCCTTTCAAGCATAATAGTTTTTATGAGCAGTGTGTTAAAAACCAACATGAGGCACTTTAAATAAAGTGTCCGTACTGATGCTTTGTTGTCACATTCGACTGAGCAGAGCAGTTGGGTTCTGTAGGGATGGACTCCAGGCTTTATTTTATTTTATATCCTCATTAGGGATTTGGAAGAAGGTAAAAGACGTGTTAATGACATTTGTGAAATCTCTGTATTAGAGTATATAAGTATCAGCAAAGAAGAGGGGAGAAAAAAAGCATGATCAAATGAAATGAGGACTTATTTAGAGTAAAAATCTGAAAATGTACTTAGCATGGGAATCTGTAAATGTCTTTCAAGGTAGAATTCATTTTGGCAACACAAAAACCAAGAGTGGCTACATTTTTAAACTGTAGGGTAGGGGCCAGCTCTTCAGGGCATAGCTGGCTGCCTTCTGCAGCTGCAGGCAGAGAAGGTCCTTGCACAGGCACGGCTGCACCCGGGCCAGTTCCCAGCTCCCTTCTGCTCAAAGTGGGAAACCCAGAGGTCTGTCCATGGCAGCAGAGCTGCTAAGAACAGCAGCTACAGGAAAGGGATTTTAATTTCTCTGAGGACAGAGTAGTCTTTCAAGGAGTAAAATGGAAGCATCATGCTACTGGCAAGTTTGAGATTTCTTTAAATGTATTATGTGCTTATGATATTAATAGATATCTAGAATGGCTTCCTGCCTAATATTAATCCCCTCTTTCTAGTTTACCATGAAGGCTGTTATTACTTTATGCCGTCATTTTCTTGTCACAAAAAGGAATCTGTTCCTGCAAAGTAATGAGATGGTTTCTGCAAAGTTGCTGCCACTGATTTTAATAGTTTTTCTCAATTAAGTGCAAAGGAGTATTATAATACTAGATCCTCTTCCAAAGCTAGAACATATCCTAAACATTTACATACCAATTTTCAACCTTATTGGTAAATTCTCTTAAAGCCTGCAAGACTGAGATGTCATTCATTTTAAAGATTACATTTATATTATTAAGATATCTTCCAGGCATGACTTTTTGTTACAAAGTTTTCATTTCTGTAATATTAAATCCAGAAATGACATTTCAAGTCCATATAGTTTACATTTTTTTTGTTGGACATGTTTACCTACTTTATAGAAGCAGAGTTTGAAACATTTGGCTGGACGGTTAGAATCTATACATTACTGTTATATGTGTGTGTTTAAATATATATAACAAATTATACTTTGCTAATTAATACAGAAGATTATCTTCAGTCATTAAACTTCTTATGACACAAATGCTCAGTGTGATCAACGACAGTCTTTTTCAGTCTCTGTTTTTGTTGTAAATTGTACACATCACATGTATTGTGGGTTCAAATTATAGCTATGGTTTTCCATAAACTGTAGAAGAACCAGCACAGTGTCATGAAATTTATAAGATATACTCAGCAGTGTTTTCAGAAAGCTAGGCATTGTCCTAAGGCTTTTTCACTAAAGACAAGGAAGTATTTAACTGTTTACATCAGTGAAATTGGAGTTAGGCTGGTTTCATGTGTGTTTTTTAAAAGCCCACAAACTATATTTTAAAATTAATGTATTAGGCTATTCCACATAAAATTTTAGACCATATTTTTGTTCAGGAAAATAAAATTATCTTTGATTTATTTTTACAAAATCATAAAAATGCAATGTAAAGTTTAATAAAAACCCAACACATCATACAATTTTTTATCAGTCCTTATGCCTGATGTTTGCAGTTTCATCTATTGTAACTCACTTCTGTGACACCATCTTTTCTGAAATACCAAAGATTACCCTCTAGATCTCGGCATTTCAGGATGCTTATCCAGCTTTATCTTTAAGGATATATTTTAAATTAATTCATGAATTATGTTGCGTTTATGGTAGAGTTAGATAGCCGGCATGGAATAGCTCACTTGTTTGTTTCTGTCTGTGATCTTCTGTTGGTCAAGGCAAAGTAACTCAGAACAGGTTGTGTCTACTGAGTAGCTAAGATGGCCATGGGCAATTTTAGTATGTAAGTGAAACAGGAACCAGCGTGTGTACCTCACAGACACGCCTGATTTGTCTAAACACATGAACCAGGTAATCATGGGACTTTTCTCACCTGTCCTTCCACTTCCTCGGGAGTGTTTCATTCTCTGTCACGTGTCAGATCTGATGCTTAAGGCCCCCTCTGCCCAGCAGCTAAAACCTACTGAAGTGGACCCGTGCGTAAAGTGCGGAGTCCTGGGGTTTTCACTGTGCCTCCACCTAAAGCGTGAGTAGAGGGCAGTCAGTTACATTTTAAGTGGCCCAGCAAGGAGAGGTCTGTGTGGGGATGCACCTCAGGCAGTGTCAGCCCAGCTGGCTGTTGGGGATCCTGTTCTGAGCTGCTGTTGGACTCACTCGGACCTCGATCATTTGGGTCTGTTTTCTGGTTTCTCTTCCCCAGGCCAGGTTTGAGCACCCAACTTCTCAACTGACTTGAGCCTGAGTGAAAGTGTCCTGGGAAATGCCAAGTCCCCACAATGGCGATGGTCAGTTCAGAACATGCTGAAAATTTCAGTGCCCTTTCTGTGTATGCATGGAAAGAAATGCCAGTGCTAGTGTTTAAATTCTTAGTTCGTTAACAGCGTTGTGTGCCATTTCACATGCTTGAGGTTCATGCCTCCTATGCTTGAGGTACATGCTTTCTCACTGACAAAGCCGTTCATTATCGTTGGGTTGCCATGGAGTACTGATCACACGGATCTGGGAATAATAACCCATTATGCTAATATAGCTTGTCATTGTGCTTGATGCGAAGTGATGTCCCATAACAACAGCTGATGTTTGTGACTAATACAATTTATGATACGATCACAGTTTATGGAAAAGCATTGCCAAACATTGCCAACCTTCTTTTCTTTGAATTACTTTTTTGATTCCATACCTATTTACAAAACCATTTATGCATCTTTTAGGTCAGTATTGTTGTGGTTTTAATTTCTTTCTACAGTGAGAACAATTCTAGCCTGTTTTCTGGTTATGTGGTTTTTTTTCCCAAGCTCTCCTACCACCTTGGAGCCTCAACTTTATGTTACAAAGTTCCCTTGGGACAGAGACAGGACAATTTACTGGATCTGGTGAACTTCTTAGGTGCCACAAGAGAAGAATGAAGAAAATTATGTTCAACAGGCGGAATACATAATTCTGTAAAGCACACAGCATTACCACAGCCTTTCTTACACACCCAGGAACAAAACTGAATTTTATTTCAGACTGTGCTACTATACAAAGAACAAGCCTTGAATCTTTATATTGACACAGCTTTGTTCCATAGCAGATGACGAGGCATTTGTTGGTGATCTGTAACATGCGCTAAGGTGTGGTTTTGGCCTTTTCCAGGTTCTCGGGACAGTCCACCTTCATGTACATGTAAATATACTTTCAGTAATAGCATTTCAGTCTTGGCTCTTCTGAGCTCCTCAGACGTCCACTCAGGCAATGGAATACAACTTCCCTGGAGCAAATCACTGAACCTTCCGAGAGCTTCACTTTTCTGTACAAACGTTCTCTTAAGGCAAACCACAGTTTTGTATGGTTATTGCTCTTAGTTATAAGGCATATTTATAAATTGTTCTGGCAATGTACTTTTTCTTTAAAACATTCCCTGAAAATTGTGTAATCCCAATAAGTTGCCTCCACTTTCAAGTTCCCCTGAGGTGCATTCTACAAAACAACCCTTAAAACCAGCTTCTGATTTGGCAACGCGTATTTGACAAGCAAACCATCATGGCAGGAAATTATTACATATGTCACAAAGATACTCTGATCACACAAATTATATTTGTACCTGGTTGTGCAAAGAGAAATCAAGTACTTATAGGCATTCAGGCTTCTACTTCTTGATATTACCGAGATTAGAGATAAAAGATCCTTCTTAGAACATCTGTATTGTACTTTTACCAATGAAAGATTGTTCTCAGCAATATGTTTCCTACTAATGTATTCAAAAAGGAGTCATAAATTATGCAACCAGAAAAACCATTGTGTCATCCAATCTGCTCTCCTCATAGAGCAGGCTTTATGGCTTCTCTGAATTAATTTCTGTTTGAGCTAAAGCACATCTTAAAAAAAAAAAATCTTAATTTAAAATTTCCACTAATGGAAGAATCAGCACCAGCCTTAATAGCATTCTGGCAGTTAATTTCCTTCCCTTTCTGTTTAACTTCTTTAATGCATTTGTCTAGTTTAAAATTACAGACATTGGATGATACTGAATGAGGAGCTGTCTGTAAGCAAATTTCTGCTCCTCATATTCATGCTTAGCAGGCGTGGAAGTCATCTCACTTAACTTTCAGGCATCCTTGATAATTTATATTTCATCTGATGTCAAGCCTGGCTTTCCTGATAGCCAGTGGAGAGAAATACGAACTTCCAGAGTACAGTTCAGATGAGCTGTCTTAGACATGCTTATTAGGAGGTAATGAATCACACCTTGGAAATGCCTGAGTGCTCGTGTTGTCTAAAAGGGCGTTTTGGGTTGAGTGGCTCCTTGTCAATATACTTTGCAAATAGGTGCCACTGTAGGTGCAGTAGGTGCAAGTTTCTGCTGTTAGAAGATATGATTAAATGACTGTGTAACTTTCTCATGGTCAAACTAAACTAAGCTTTAAGGCAAGTTTTCCAGTCATTAATTACAGTTGCCTTTCCTGAATGTCCTCTAGTTCATCAGCATCTCTCAAGTTGCAGACACCAGAGCAAGACTGAGCATCCAGCAGTGTTCGCACAGACACTGGCAGTGAGGCAGTGGAGTTTTCCTGCTTTGCTTTTATTTATCCTGCTTGAAAAGGCTCTCCATGGCTCTTCAGGTCACAAGAATAGCAGCCTGTTTTCCACACATTAGTCATCCTGGTCGCAGGCCTTTTTTCATAATCAGTGCTTCCCAGGAATAGAAAGCCTTATTCTGTCCGTGTGGCATCGCTCTTTGTCTCTGGCTATGCAGTTCTCCATAGGTTACAATTAATATTTCATATATTCTTTGCTTGCTTTTAGTTCTCAAAATGCTCTTCAAAATAGTAGGATCTTTTTACCGTTTTTTCTGTCTTCTACTCTTAATTTGTGTTTTTTCTGTAAGCTTCATATAAATGTTTTTGTTTTTCTTTTATGTCATTAACAGTAAAGATAAATAGTACAAGACCAATAACCGGTCTCCATACCTCCACTGGAAATACATTCATTAGGACATTATTTTCCCTTAATCCATGTTAAACAGTATCTATTACCTAGCTTTTAATCTATTTTTGTTGTGAACATTGATTTTTTGGTTCTCATTTTACAGTTTGGTAAGATACCAATCCAGTTGCCAAACAGAAGTATAAGACTGTACTTTTAACCTTGTTAACCAGATTTATAATCTCATAAAAAGATAGTTAGTTTAATAAAATCTGCTTTCCCTAAACCTATTCTTACAGCATTGTGCTATTATACCTTCATTCTTTATTAATCAAATCCAGCCATTCCTGGATTAATGTCAGGCCAACTGTGTTGCGGTTGCCTGGATTGTCCTTGCAGACACTTTGAAAACCCTGATACAACATTAGTTTTGTCCCAGCCCTCAGGAATACTGAATTTCCCATTGAATATTCCATAAAAGAAATCTTGTTATTATGTTCTGATGTAATTAGGCTCTTCAGTTTTTCTAAGGAATTCCTCTGTTTTCTCAGTGTTTAAGCTGTTTGTATGAAAAATCTGATCTTAACCGTGAGATTCCTTCCCTATTTTCAAAACTAACTGATGAAGAGTTCATCTCTATAGGTGCCTGTTTTTCTCCAAAGTTAATGATGTATTTCAGGCAGTCTCTGATTCCAAAATGATATTTCAGTACATAGAAGGAGTTTCTGTCATGGTCCACTGACCAGCATGAGAGCAGCGTCCTATCTGTGTTGTGTTTGGTATTCGCAACTGTCTGGTCATGCAGAAGGTCCCTTGGACAGCCGCTAAATTCCATGCGCTTCGCTTATCTGTTCAAGTGGAAGGTTTTCAGTAGGCAGCTGTGCTCGAGCCAAACCTTCAGAAACTGCCACTGAGCTCCTGTGGATGGTAAAAGTCATTATCTTGTCCCTGCTGGTTTTATATTTCAGAGTTGCCATGAGAGAGATTTATGTCCTGGAGACTGAGACCAGCACTTGCATTTATATTTGACTTTAGTTTTGTGGCTAAGAAACAAGTGAACTCCACTTTCAAAGAGTTACAATGTAATCTTAATAAAAGTAGTTAAACATTACAGCATCATAATGGTGTGTGGTTAATAAAAGATGACACATCGCGTGTTGGGTTGTCTGTAAACAAAGAGGCCAAATAGTGTTTAATTTAATATAGAAGATAGACAATATTGTGAATGTGCTGCTGCATCCAGTATTAAGTAATGACAGTAGTGATTCCATCAGACATAGAGTAGGGGATTGATGATGATAATTATTAATCCAGGTTTCAACTGCAAAAAAATTTTCTTTTATTTTTAATTGTATAGATGTTGGTTCGTATGCTCCACTGTAGCGGGAAGCATGAATGGATGTCTGACTTATTCTCGTCTAGTCTTTATCCACAGAAATCTCTCCTGTGGTTTCGGCACAGAAAGCTTCACAAGATTTTGTAGAAGTCTTCTTGGTCTGTGAAGGTTTAGCTTGCCAGTTCACAGCGCCAGCTTGCAGCTTGGTTTACTCTTGGGATTGTGCCATTTTTCACCCACATGAGCAAGGGTATGAATCCTAGCCAGCACCACGATGCAGTTCAGTCTGTACTAGATGCTCTTGAAGAGTTTACAGACTTGACAGTGAGAGTCATCTCTTATAACCTTGGATGCATATCTTTGTTTTCAGTTCTCCATCAGCAATCACTGACAAGTGATAGGCATCTCTAGAAAGTAATGGATTTGTTCTGTCTTAAGCTAAGATCTAAGAAGAATATGATTGTAGAACATAGAATGGTTTGGCTTGGAAGGGACCTTAAAGATCACCTCAGCCAACCCCTCTGCCATAGGCAGGGACACCTTCCACTAGACCAGGTTGCCCAAAGCCCCAGCCTGGGCTTGAACACCCAGAAATGTCAGCCTCTCTTCATTTACTCAACTCAGAGCCTAGATGTCTAGATTAAATTTGATATTTGGCTTTTAGGTGGCTAAATTTGAACCCTTTCCTAAAAGGCAGCCATAAAGTAGATCAGGTGCATCAGAAGATGAGGTCAAGGAAACAACAACAGTTTTAAAGATTTTTCTTCAATGTAGTACTACACTTTGAAATGTAGCTAAACATAACATCATATTTATTATGGCATGAAATAAGCCAGACTCTTAGCCATTGAACTGTGTTAGGTCAATGGGACTGTTCAGACTATGCAATTTCAGAGGGCAGTGAGCTGCAGCCTGTGCCTTTCTGAGTATCAGTGATAAAATACTGCTTATGTTTGCACAAGTCCATTACAACAAGCTCGGGTTTTCATTCCCATGTGTACATTGCACAGAAGCCACACCAGCCGTGACCGATAAGCTGTGAAACACACGAGTTCTTAACAGCATGAGCCAACATTTGTCAGTGGTTTGGAAGAGCAAGTGTGGTCAAACAGACAATAAAAATTCAGATGTGAGCATTTAATGTCTTTCTGCAGTAAGAAATAAACAGTTTGATTATCTTTTAAAAATTCCATCTAATCCACACTCTGACAGTTTTATTGTAAAACATGTAAGGAGAAAAGAAGAAGTGAACTCTCTCCAAGAGAAAATGCGTAGGGAAGGAGTATGCAGGTCACATCCTCCCTGTTGGCTGGTCCCTCTTTTGGAAGTGACGATTCCTTCTCTTTTGGGCTCTTCCAGCTTTGTGCTTCCTCGGCACTTTTCCAAGTTCCCTAAAAATAGTTCTTCTGCTAACACCCGTCAACCACAAAATGACGGGAATATCTTCATCTCTGAAAAGGAAAGCAAACCCAACAAAACATCTGTCTAAAAATCTTATGGGAAGATATTTTCTGATTCAACTAAACCAGAGTGGAAGCCAACTTTTTCCCCTAGTACATAAAAAAGTGTAAAAGAGAGTATGAGCAACTTTATTTTAAAAAAAATGCTTTTTAAGCTCTACTTGACCTCAAAGAAATTCTGGCATAGTTTCAGAAATAAACCTATTTTTTGTTTTAAATTTTTAAAAATGAGTTAATTATTCATCTGAAAATTATTATCTAAATACATCTTTCCACCCTTATTTGGTCTTTTTACTTTTGGAATAACTGGCAAAGATACTAGGATTTTGAAAGTATACTGTTAATGTCAAGTCAGCCTTCAAAGAGGCAGCATGTCTGTACCATATGAAACACAGAAACTGAGAAGTATCTATGTTTGAATTGGATCCCTTCAGAAGCAACACACGTTTCCCTTGGTGAGAAATCACCCCCAGATGGACCACTTGAATGGCAGTTGAAAATTGTTTTGGGGTTCTCCGTAAGATTTCCCATGCCATTTAGCTTTTTCAGTCATTAATCTTATAATAAATGGAGCAATTCTAAAATTGGCAAAGCTAGAAGTCTTTATGTTACATGCCTGGCTTCCCACGTATCTTCAGCATGGTGACATGTGTAAACAAGAAAATAATGATCTCGAAGAACAGGATCAGAAGTATAAATGCTTTCCTGCCCCACTCAAAAGTCTCGCAGGGATCTGAGATGAGAGCTGTTGAGATGCTCAACCTCTGACCTGCAACTTAGGAGAGAGAGAGAGAGGGAAAGTCGATGTCTTACGAGATCATAGTTACTAGGAGCTGTGCCAAGTCAGTGAAAAGGACTTTAGAAAGTGGATGGACGTATAGGGCAGGATTTCCTGTTTGTTTGTTTGTTTTGGCAGTCATCATCCTTGAATCTCCTGCACAGGGAGACACTGTCTCTACAAGAGGAGAAAATATGTTCCACTCACTGCTTTGCTCTACAGGGTCTCATATCAGTTTCCCCTCTCTTGCACCTGATTACAGTGTGCATCTGAGGATTGCAAAGCGTAACACCCACCTGCCAGCAGCTGGGATGTGAGGGCCAGGAGGTTGCTGGTGGCTTATAAAGCCAAATCAACAGCTTTAACCTCTCCAAGGCACCAGGCTGAACAAGTTCTTTAGCTTCAAAGCTACCAGACACTTCACCACATACATCCATCTCAAATAAGACCTCTCAGTGTGTGTAAGGACTGTTCCAGTATTTCCCTGAACTTGGGCAAAGATACCTGTATTAAACTGGTTATTTCCTGATGGGGTTCATGGCAGAAGATGACTGCTTCATAAGCATCTCTGAGTGGAATGAGCATTTGAGCTCTTTGTAGACGTGCAGAGAAAAGCATCCTCCACCAGTGGTATTTTAGCATCTGTCAGTCCTACTGAGTGGCCATGTACAAGGTGCATGTGCAGCATTTCATGGATGCTGCATTGTGTTTCTCTCCAGCAGAGGACTGGATCTGATTGAGAAATTACTGCATCTGGCACTTGTTCTGCAAATCGTTGTCTACCTCTGGGTTCAGGGAGCTCAGAATGCGTTTACTAAAAGGAGTTAGCCTTATGTCCTGAAATGTTTGGTCTCTCTGAGGATATAATATGGTTTGTTTTAGGCCTGGTGTTTTATAACATCCCTGCAAATACCAAAAATAAATTGAATAAGGGCATGCATGTGCACGTGCATGCACACACATGAAGCTCAAGCTCTTTTTTCTTGGCTAGAGTAGTTGGGTTGGCCAAAACTTACGCTTTAACAGCAACTGGGGAGGTCCCAGTTGACTGGAGGCTT
>NW_010183261.1:0-27190 GCF_000695765.1 Mesitornis unicolor
GGCGCTGCCCCCCCCAGCAGCAGCGCATCATCCCCCTGCCAAGGACAGGGCTGTGCCCGTTCTTCTCACGCCTGCCCACCCTTTAGGGCCTGAATCCGCCTCTGATTCCTCCAAATCCCACCTGCTCCTAGGGCTTTGGTACCCCTCCCGGCCCCCTCCCAGCCCCTTTCGAGTGGAGTGTCCCCACGGGGGTCTGTCAGCATCCTCCAGGTGGGTCCCCCCCTTGCTCCTGTCACCTCTTGTTTCCTCTGAAGGAGGAGGGTCTGAAGGGCCTTTTCTACCCCACCAGGCGAGAGATAGGTGTCTCCATCACCATTGTCGTTGGTCAGATCCCACAGTTCTCTCTGACATTGGAGTGGTGTGGAGCGGCTTCCCAAAATGTCCGCTTGCCTGTGGACAGCGTGCCTCTTCTCACTAGGCCGGAGGCTGCAGAAGGGCAACTCTGTTCTGCTTCTTTTCTTTGTCCCTCCAGGCACCCCAGCTCACATGGCAAGGAGGTGTCAGGGCAGTTTTTCAAACCTCTGCTCAGCGTTGCTGTGTGTCACACCCTGTCAGGAAGTGCATGGGTTTTAGGACCTGGAGGTGATGTGCTCTCTAATTCTGAGCTGTGAGGCAGGGGCTGGTATTGCAGGGGGCTGTGATGAGCCGGGTCCCTTCCCTGTGAGGGACCCGAGTAAAGCATGGAGTGCTGCCAGGTTTCTCAAATAAAGCTTGGCCACAAAAAAGATAGCGAGCTATTGTTCTCTGTTCTTCCAGCAGCTCTCGGCGTTTTACTTGCACACATTCCTTGCTGATCTGCTTATTTTATTTGGAGAGAAAAGCCTTCATTCTTCTCCTTAGTAGAATGTTGCTTGCTTTCTTTTTGTTAAAGCCTTGCTGTTTTAGTTAGGCGCACTTGCTAGTGCGTATGGTGTCTGACGACCTGAAGCATGAGGTGTCAAAACAAAGCACAGCTTGTTTCT
Source organism: Mesitornis unicolor (assembly GCF_000695765.1). Classification (NCBI taxonomy): domain Eukaryota; kingdom Metazoa; phylum Chordata; class Aves; order Mesitornithiformes; family Mesitornithidae; genus Mesitornis; species Mesitornis unicolor. The sequence goes on from NW_010183261.1 coordinate 963, forward strand.
TTTCTGTGCTTGCTTAACTTCCGGTTATTTGCAAGTTTGGAAGAGGGTTAATTTTTTGTGTCTCCTGGTTACCAGAACAACTTGCCATGACTGTGGCTTAGTTTAAAATAAAGCAAGCATACTCAGGGCTGTGACAGGCAGATAGAAATGATATTAGAAAGACAAAAGTTTTTGTCTCTTTCAGTGTTTTTTTGAATTTGAAAAGCTCCCTAGCGCCCTTTAGGATGATCCTCCAGATGCCTACTATTGTTATCTTTCAGTGTACCATTCCTGTTTGTCTTTAAATATCCGTAGAGTGTCAGTTTTGGAGCTAGATTTGCTCATTTTGAACATGCCACCTGGAACAGATGCTGTGCTCATAAAGGCTGGTGCTGGTTTTGGTTTTCAAAATGGGGAAGTGAAGGTTGGTCTTCAGTAAAACCTCGTTGGTGCACCTGGAAAGTGTGTGTGGCTTCTAATACTGGCTGAAAAGTGCTAATGTAGGAGAATTACGAGAAAGAAACGATCCCAGCGCTAATCTTGTTAGGCCCGGCTTGGGTGTTTTAGTGACCCAGGAGAGCAAGCTTGTGTTTTGGGGAGTGAGAGAAGTTATGCGTTATGGCTCTTACAGCAGCTCTGGCTTTTGTAAAACAAAAGTTATTTGCATGGGTCTGGTTTTCCTGGGTGAAGCATCTGCCTCTTGTGAAAGAAGCAGGATCCTGAGGCTTAACTTCAGCCTGCTGCCTCCCATTTTCCCCCCTGCTGGCTCAGCACCAGCTCCTGCCCTCTTTCCCAAACTCTCAGCCTCTAATGCATGGCACAGCTGTCAGAACGAGGATCTGTAAATTCTGCATCAGCTTAGTGTTAGGTTTCAGCCGTTTTTCCTAAGTTGATTTCAACTGAGAAATAGAAAACGAGCGAGGAACTTGCTGTGAAACGCTGCCGTTTAGAAGAGACTTCAGCAGGGCTGCGTAAAGTGCCTGAATTATGATTGGACTTTGATAGTCTTAGAGGTCTCTTCCAACCTTAATGTTTCTGTGTGATTCTGTGATTTCCGTAGGAGCAGAAGATGCTTTTGAAGTTTCTTTTTAAGCAGTGCTATGGCTTAGCTTCATCTGAAGGGTTCACGTTGAAGTGCTCTGGCTTTTCCTCTGTCTGAAGCTTGTCTAGCCTGGGAGGATGTATTTAAGACTTACACTAGAGGGTGTAGTAGTTTAGCTAGCAACCAGGCAACCATGTTCTTGAAAGCAAGCTCTCCATCCAACATAAGTTGCTCCCTGTCAGTGAAACTGCCTGTCTTGTTTTCAAGTAGCCTTACAACAGTGCACTTGGGCATATTTGACCTACTTAATCGTATCACTTGGTAAATAAGCTTTAAAAGCTTATTTTTTTTTTTTGCTGAAGTAGGTGGGTACTTACACCAAAAGCTACAGTGCAGATCTGTGTTTTCTGGGATAGCGCCTAGAAAAAAGGACAACATCTAAAGAATCTGCCTGCTCAACATATTGATTCAAGACTGATGTTGACTTTGATGTTTTTGGATCACTGCAGGAGTGGCAGTAACCACAGAACTCTTAGTAGATCTTCCATAGCCTTGAAAATAGCTTTTGAAAACTGAGGAGTGCAGTCGGCCTTGCTAGGCCAGAGGAGGCTGTGGATGTGTGCCAGATGGAGCAGCAAGGAGCTGAAAAGAGGAGTTGGTGGGACACAGCACTGTTGTTCCCCTTTCCTTTGCCCCCCTCACTTTTCCAGACTTCCTGAGGAGCAATGTTCAGATGTTCGTAGTAGATTATCCTTATTTTTCATACAGTTCTCTCAAGTTCCCAAACTGGGAGACAGTGGTGAAGAGACCTCCATGCCCATTAGGGGATCAGCAGTAGCAGAGGACTGAGTTTTGCCCCATCTACTGCTGTGTGTGTGTGGCAGGGCTTCCCTTCCCTTCCCTGAAAACAGCTCAGTAAATACCAACTTGTTACGTGAGGAGGGAGTGCTATGATGCGCCCAGTCTGTAGGGCCCATTTGAACTGGGTTCTAAAATGTCTGATACTTCACGTGGGAAATCCGTTCCAGTCTCTTTACTGCAAGCGTTAACCTGTGTGGTAAAAGAGCGTGGCTACCTGGAGGCTTGCAGAAATTCAGCGCTGGCTGAAACCTGAGGCAGGTGCTGGGGCAGTAGCGTGCACCGATGTGGTGTTTCCACAGTGCTGTTGCTGGGCTGGGAAATGGGACATGAGCCTGCACGGGACTGGGAATCTGGAGACTGCAAATTCTAGTCCTGACATGGCTGAAGTGCTTTTTCCATCTACAAAATGACTAAAACCCACCTGCTTCAGAGCAGGATGAAAAGATTATTGAATGCGTATGAAGTGCTTTGAAAGCGTGCTGTGTAAGTAGGAGGAAAGAACTTCAGTCCTAAAAGCATCTCTTCAAGAGCTGTAGAGGAGAAAAACAGGTCTCTCTTTAAAGTCTAGGTTCTGAGTATGCTGAGAGACATAAAAGAAGTGTAATACATCTCTTCATAAATATCTTAAGGAAACCAGCTCTTTGGTTTGCTGCGTTTGACAGTAGCTGTCAGGAGATGCTGAAGAGGCAGATGTTTTTTGTACCTGGCACAGAAAGCTGTGTCCAGCTCTGGAGGTCTGAGTTCCTGCTCCAATCCTGGTGTTAGCGTGAGCTGGGCAGAGCAAGGTTTTCAGCACCCTGCCTTGAAATACTTCATTCTAGAGCGGTGTGTGCTGACAGTCGCTTGGCAGTTTACTGGTATGGTCCAAAGTGGAGCGGTTTTTCTTGTGGTGTGCATTTTCTGTTTGCAGGTTAGATCTAGATTGCGTCTTTGAAAGGTGCTGGGTTCATGTGGTGCCATCCAGGAACAGTGTTTTTCTCCTCTGTGTGATTTACAAGTACACCACTGTAACACCACTTGGCTCCTGTTTGCCCAGATCAGGTGTGGAGATCAGGTGGGTTTACCTCTGCAGCTTTAACTCTGGTGATCCTGTCACTGATGCAGGAAGGCGCTTCACCTCTCCCTTCTTCAAAATCTTCAGCCAAAAAGCAACCACATAGGACTGCTGTGACTTCTGTATAAAACACTGTGCAAAATGATACTTGGTAAAACCTGTATTTGCTCTTTAAATGTTAAAACCCAGCTTTAATCATCCTCAGCCCGTGCGTCACCACAGGATTGTGGCCGTTGTCTTCTTCACCGGTTGGGTGCCTCACAGAGCACATTGCTGAGGGGCTGTGCATTAAACTCGGCCGTTTTTGGTTGGAGCAGCCTCTGCATTGTCTGGGATTGCCTTTGTATTGCTCATATCATGGTGCAGATTCAGGCCACGTGTAGAAAGGATGAAAAAGTCTTTAACAGCTGCGTTTTCCTTCCTGTAGTTGATGCTGTGCAAGATCAGCTCTTGTAGAAAAGAGCTTTTGTTGCTGTATTTACTACAGGAAAATTGAATGAGCAGAAATGAAAATTTATGAACTGCCGTCAGTATTTGTTCACCAAGAGAGGGTATCGGGTGGTTCAGTGTTGGGTGCTGTAGTCCATGAACTGCATGGGGGGGGTGTTGCGAAGACTGCTATTTTTTTTCTTTTACCCACATTTGTGTTTAGGACGGTAATTACCAAAATGTCACCGGTGTATGTCTTTTTTTAACTGAGTTTTGAGATGAAGAATAGGAAACCCACTTGATGGTAAGGTCAGGATGTCTTTTCAGGTAAAAAAACATCACGGCTTCCCAGTGGTTAGGGATCTCATGTCATTTAACTAAACTGTCAGTTATGGCAGGTTTCCTGTGGGCGGGCAGGTGCAGCTGCTTTATGTGTTGGGATTTCAGTGTAGGCTGATGGGCCATGCTGAGCTTTGGTCTTTCTGCAAGTGGCGTGGCTGTGGGGAGGCTCAGCCCTGAGCTTGCACGAGGCTCTTCCTTGTTGCAATTACAGACACGGAAAAAGCAAGAGGCAGGAGCAAACCTTCTCTGTCAGATCAGAAGGATTTTGAAGGCTGAAGTTGCTTTCAAAAGCTAAAAGTTGGGGTCCCGGAGGCAGTAGCCTTGTACTGGTGTGTGCAGGCTCCTCTCCGCCTGCCACAGGAGCCCTTTGTCTGCTCTTAATGAATTTCTCTCTACAATGTCAAATACCTTCCCTGACGTTTAATCGCTTCCTCTGATTTTTTTCCTCTAGTCAAACACTGCAGTGCTGGAGAAGTGGAAAGCAAAATTCATTAGCCCAGGATTTCCCAAACCACGTTCCCCTGCCCGCCCTGCGCTGGGCGAGGTGGGTTGGAGGTGCTGAGGTGGCGTCTCGACTCACGTAGCACAGGCGAGGCAGTGGCGCTGGGCTGCAGGCAGGCACTGACAGGCAGCGCCAGGTCCATCTCCCTGCCCTGCAGCCTCCTTTCCTGCCGGGACTGAGCGTGGGCTGCAGGGATGGAGAAGTTGGGGTGGTGTTGGGCTCCTACTTGGGGGGCCCGGTGGAACAAGGGGATCACTTAGCACTGGGGTTTGCTGTTTAGGAAACCGCTGTGCTCACCAACTTGGGTTTCTCCAGTCAAAAAGCAACGTGAACAGCTGGTGAGTGGGGAAAGTACGATGTAAAAAAATCCCCCCAGATGGTAGTAGTAGCGCTATGAGAGTAGAAAACGGCCAAAAAGCCCCTGCAGACACTTGAGTAAAACCCAGCCTGACTTGGGAGTAGATGAGGGTGAAGGCGGGACTTTGGGTTGGTAAGTCCTGCCCTAATTATCTCTGCAGCCCAGAAAGTGCTGTGTCAGCACATGGTCAGTGGTATTGTGCCATAAGCCTTTGCCGGAGTGTCTTAGCAGCACCAAGCAGATATTAAAAGCCTCAAGTACAGCATGAACAAATATCTGCAATATTTATTAACTGCGGGGAGCTCAGGTAATTCTTTGAAGTTTTTTGGACTTGCTGTGGAGTGAAGTTGGGCTTTTGTGTGGGTTGCAGTGTGTGAAGAAACGGCTGTGAGAGCAGTGCCACCTCCAGAGAGGCTTTCATGTGTTGGCCATTCATTTAGCATGAGACTTTGGTCCTAAGGGTTGCATCCCTGAAGATGTGTGGACTATGCAAGAAGTCAGCTCTGCTTTGGAGGGTTTGGTTTGCAGGGATTTTCATTTCTCTGTGAGATCCAGCGTTTTTAATAAAGAAAAGATCCATGCTGAGAAGCGAGGAGTGTGCTGGGTTTGTGGGTTAAGAGTCTGTGGAGCTGCAGGTGGCTGAGTCGTAAAGGAGCTGCTAAGTATTAATTCCAGCTTTTGAGTTTGCTAAAGCCAGACAGGTTTTAAAACCAGTTTAAGTTTTGGTTTTAGTCCGGCTGTGACTTTAGTCCTTATGAAGAAGTTTTTTTAATGTAACACAGCTTGAAAGGCGTTTTTCTTTAGTTTTTAACTTTGTTTCTCGAAGTGTCCAGCTGTGCTTGTATTGAAATATTGTTGGGGTTTTTTTGTTGTTTGTCGTTGGGTTTTTTTCCTAAATGAGAATTCTTCACCTGAAATAGTTAAAGAAATAAGACACGTGTTGAGAAGATAACTTATCTTGAGCAAGCCAGCGGCTGGAAAATTAAGGGACTGATGGTTGAGAAGTAGTGTTACTGCTTGTGACCGTGCTTCAGAGTAAGTTTTCAAGGCAGAGTTGAACAGAGAGAAAAGAAGACACCACAATACTTGAAGGATTTTATACTCCTTGCCCCCACCTCCCCCTGCTTCTTTGAAAGGACGACTTGCTCTACTAGTTAAGTTTTGGAGTAGATCCTTGGTCTTACCTAGCACTAATACAGGAGATGTGGAAATGTTTTCTGGTCTGTCTTTTTCTCAGAAACAGAAAATAAAATAAGTCTCCATTATTTTTTTCTTGTTTTTTCCAAACAGAATTTCAACTTTTCTTGTATATTGAGGAATAACTTTAAGGCTAAAATGAGAGAGGGAATGGAAAGATCTCCAAAGAATCCAAACACTGAATATCCAGGTTAATGTATCATCGATTTTAAAACGGTGAGACACCTGCGTGCTGCCAGGCTGCGGGGTTGGGGTAGGAGCCTTGGGAGCAATCGTGGTATTTTGGGCGCCAGCCTTTGCTTTCTGCCCCTCTCCTGGCAAATACACCAGATAAGTTTCTCACGTTCTTTTCTAGCTTATGGGAGAAATGTGCCGATGGTGTGATTTCCTCTTAGGAAAACATCACATTTATCACATCTTGATGTGCCTCATGCTCTTTGACTTGTGCTGTTGTTTTAGTGCCAGAGCAGGTGGGTCTGTAAATCACGGTGGCGATAGAGGAATGTAAATGATGGCTTTTGCATCCTTGAATTTAACTAATGTTGCTGTGTGAAGCAGTGGCAGTCCCAGCTGTCCTCCTGAACCATCTGTGAGGCTATCAAGAGGGTGAAGCGACCATATTTAGTAGGTTTGAGGACCTTTTAGATGCCTTTTCTGCTGTGCCAGAGGCAAAACTGGGCAATGTTGCTTTTTCTTGAATAAAGTTAGGTGTGTGCTGCTTCCCTGGGTGTTGGTGTCTTTGAGGGGTGTGCCCTGATGTCCTCCTCTAAGTCATTCATTCCCTGATAACGCTTCCTGCTTGGGAGTGACATGGCCCGCGTTGGAGCTGCGCCCGTGCTGCATTGAACCCACTCGGGCAGGTCCCGTGTGTCCTCGCCGCTGGGGCGTCTAAGCTAAGTAAATGACTTATGGCTTGGACAAGGGTGATGTCTGGCTGCTCCCATCCCTCGGAGCGACCCAGCCTTCCCTGTGGTGGTTGTGACACCCGCCAGTGAACCCCGTGGTGACTGCGATGGTCCTTCAGTGGCAACGAGTGCTTGCGTTGGCTGGCATCTGGTGAAACCATGCCCTGACCTTCAGCAGGCTTTGTCACAGCAGGTTTCAAAATACCACAGTGTGATGGATGAGCGTTCAAACTTTTTTTGGCCTTGCTAATGTAAGACTTTCTTTTCTCATATTTGCTTCCTCTTTTCCACTGAAGAAGTGACCGTTTTGGTTCATGATGTACTAAACAGCAAACGCAAGGAGAGGGACGCGTAGGGAGAGGCCAGCTTGGATAAGACTGGCTGTGAAACATCTCAAACCTTACTTCCCAAATCTTCTTGGACCAGCACAGAGTTATCTATGCTTTCTGACCTTAACAATTAAATTTACTATTTGAAAAGAGAAAGAAGGAGCAAAACGTAACATTAGGAGTAGGGTTATATTTAAAGTTGAAGAAACATTTCTCTTAGCTCCTCTTACCTGCCCTCCTTACCCATTTACTCCAGATAATTATTTGAAATGTACTATTTTAAATCTCAGTGTTAATTATTTCCAAGTGGTTGGATATTATAGTTAAGTTAATTGTTGGAAATTTGCTTTGGGTACTTGCAAATGAGGCCTGCGCCAAAAACTGCCATTTCTTTTGCGCTGTTTAATTCTGAAGAGTACCAAAACTCAGCCTGCTGGTAAAGCCTTTTTGAAACATTTTGTTTCTGAGAAACCGCTGTCTTCTTCTTTGAAGCATTAAATGAAAAGCTTAAAATAATTTTCCAATGGCGATAATTTTTCTGTAATTGCAAAGGTTGTCCGTTTGCTAAGTACTGGCACTGTAAACACAGGCAAGCTGTTAAGCTAACAAAGCTGTTCTGGTGACGTTAAAATAAAAATGCCTTTTTTTTCCCCTCCAAAGAGGTCTCCTAACAGCTTTGACCTTCTCCATCTCCTGATGAATGCACCCTTTGTTGCCAGCTCCAGGTAACCCAGGAAAATGGGTGAATTGAGCGGTGTTGGGTCTTGAACGTGTTGGCTGTCCTTTGGCCTGTGCTGGTTCCTCTGCAGCTTGGCCAGCAAACCCTTCTGGTTTGACATCCTAATTGCTGTAAGTTTGGAAGTTTCTAATTTTTGCCTCCGTTTTGTTTCGCAGCCGTTGCTGCTGAAGTTCTCTGTTACATCTGGATGGAAGGTGGTTGTCATCCATGTCTCACATGCGTGCACGAGCTTGACGACTCTTCCAAAACCTGCAGGTTTACAGTGACCAGTACCCGCCCTACAGTCGGGCTTTTCTGTATTTAAAGCATCTCAAGTATGTGTTCTGGTAGGGTGCTTGGAAAAAAAACAACGACATCTTTTCCTCCAGAATGATTCACTGTAAAATAAGGTTTAACATCAAACAGGTGACCTTGAACTGCCATTATTAATTTAATGTCAGCCTTTGTTTGCTACCGTCGCCTGTTGCACAAACGAGAAGGACCAGTGTGCAGCAAGGAGTCTTTAGCTTAGAGAAGCTCTGTAATAAAACAGCTCCACCTCAGAACTGAGGCCTCATTTCCCAGCGCTGTCGTGACTGTAACCAAGAAAAAACCCAAACAATTAACCTTGGTTTTTTTGAGGAATCTTCTTTTCTGCTTCTGTGTACTCTGTGCTGAAAGGGCTGATTTTAGTGCTGTTCATTTTGGTACACTCTAAAGTAGTTCTAGGTTAAATGAGTTGTTTGCTGAGGTCCTGCGTAAGCTATCAATAGCTTCTTGTGTGTAGTGTTGATATTAACTTCATCTTTTTGTCTCAGAAGGAATGTTTTGTATGTCTGAGGTACACTAATTTATTAAAATAGTTTGTATTTTAAAGAGTGTCCTGGTAGCAGTTTAGTTCACAATCCTATAAGGAGCTGTTATTTCAGGTCTCATTATCTCGTCATTCTCAAAGGACAGTGTAGATTCTCCATTTTATGTCTATCCAAAAAGAGTTATTTGGCTACATGGTGCCTCTTGCTTACTCATTTTGCTTCAACAGAAACACTGCAATATTTTATTTATATATATATTAGAAAAACCCTATAAAACCCCCTTCTGGTTGTGTTTCCACTACACGATCTGCAAATGCATCACGGCCAAGGGCGACGGTGCCGCTGAGTATTGTGGAGCCCACTTACACAAGTGTCTTTCATGGAAAAGGTAGCCTTTGATCAGCAGCACTTGAGTAATCCATCAGGCCCCCTCCACCCCTACAAAAGAGCTCTTTCATGACGATATCTCAAAGGCTGCTGGCATTCTCAGAGGTCAGGTGTATTTTTATATCTGGTTGTGCCATTGAAAGAAAATGTGCAAATTGGTTTTATAGTGTAGATGAACAGCAGAGGATCAGGCATCAGGTCTATGCTTGGGTTGTCTTCTACTTTCTCTGTATCCTGATATATTTAAAATAGTTTGCTTTTCTGCATGGACAAGGTGTCTTCTGTGTAGTTTGTTTTGTTTTGGTCGGTTGTTTTTTGTTTGTTGTTTTTTTGTGTGTGTTTGTTTGTTTTTTTATTTTATTTTGGCAAGTCTTTGGATCCAGACTCCGTGTCCTTGCCCCTGTTTGTTTCTAAGCCAGGCAGTGCTTATCTCTGCACAAGCTGCTCCCTTGACAATGCTTCTGCTAAATTTTAGGTCCACCTTGAGTTAGAAGGCAATAGGTGACTCCTCCAGACCTCACTGCGCCGGTCTGCTCTACCGCTATGGGGTTGATGTTTCATGAAGTGGTGAGCAGTGAGGTGGTGGGCATGGAGGGCTCTGTTCTTTATCAGCTGTTAGGCTAATATTTATACCTAATTGTTTTGATCATCTGTTAACATACATTGGCCCTGATGATGATGCTGTATGCATCTAGGTTTGTTCCTGTTGTTTCCTTGTTACCTGCATTTCTCTTGGGTTTCTTTTTCTGATGAGAATCTGGATGTCAGTCTCTGCTGTTCACCATCCTCTGAGAGACTCTGGTTTGCTGCTTCCTCCCTCCCGTTCTCCCCCAGGGTTTGAGCTGTGCTGGACACCGAGATGGGGAAAAGCAAACCCTAGATTTGGAAATGCTCTTTGTGTCTTCATTGTAAAGCACTTTGCAGTAGGTGAAGAAGGACGTAGTTATAGAAATATATCACCTTGTTCCTTTTTTCACCATATTTCTGGTCCTAAGCACAGCTCAGAGCCTCCTTTGGAAGACGGTGACATCGTGCTGCGGTTGCCCAGAGTCCCTGCTCAATCAGGAGCTAATTGGTTTGGAAAAAAACCTCTTCATACCCAAGGGTGTAAAAAGACTTTTATGAAACCACTGCCTTTTATTTTAACCCAGTCGCTATTATTCTGCTTCCTTGGAGGCTACTTCTGCCAACTGCTAGATTCTTTTCTTATTACTAAAGGGAGCTGTGCAATTCATGGATCTTCAAAAAAAAAAAAATCCAAGGAAAACCTTAATCTTAAAATCTTGAAAAATGGCAGAAATGGCTGCTGTAAACACCACTGCTCATTTCTGGCTGTTATAAGGAATTGTCTCATTTCTCTTTGGAGAGTTGTTTGGGGTTTTTTCTATCTTTTATCTCTGCTTGTTGTTTTGTTCTTCTACATATGCATGTTGGAAAGCCAGTTTTACCACTATCGCTCTAGCAAAGAACAGGAAGTTCCTCTGGAACAGCAGCATCTGGAGACACCATGGTAGAACAAGGATTGGGAACTGTTCCAAGTCAAAAAGCAGCCATTACCTTACCTGTAGCTCCTGTTAGCTTGCTAAGTGCAGTTATTGCTGCGTTCCTCTATTACGAGTCTTAATTCTTCAAGGTGAGGTTATTTTCTTGGCTGTTTGTTGGCAGGCAGGGTACCTGAAAGTTGGGAAGGTAGGTGGGAGAGTTTGGGATGCCATGGCAGAAAACAGAGCACATTTATGCTTGTGACAACTGCTCCTTTTCAAGATGCATGTTACAAGATGAGCTTTGATGGATTCTCCCTTTGTAAGTTGTCCCTTGGAGAAGTTGCTTTGGTGTTTCTGTACAGTTCCATAGAGTGGATCATCACTCACCAAAAACCCTCAGAAGAGCCATGCAGCGTGGTCGAAGCGTATCCTCTGTTCATAGTCCTAGAAATACCCGTGTAAGAGAGGCCACCAAAGGGGCTTTTCTGAAAAGACAAACATCAGAAAAGAGGCATATTCTGGGTGTTTAGTGTTCCTGTCTTGATGGTTGTTCTGTTGTGTTGCTTTTGTACCTGTAGTTTTTTCTTACTACCAGCACTCAGTTTGTCAGTCTAAATGAGACTGATTTTCCTGCAGCTGCTGTGAGCAATACTGAGCTTTGAGGAATATTGGAGGCTTTCAGTGGGCTTTAGGCATTGGCATTGATAAGTGAGAGCCTAATCCACAGTTTTCACACTGGAATCCTCTTTCCTTCCTTGGTCGCTTCATTAAATTAAGCAGATAATTCTGCACGTACTCAGCTCCTCTTGGTCCCAATACAGTGATTATTCTTTGGTACCCTGAAGGATATTTAATTTATAGAGCTTTTCCATGAGTGATAAGAGCACTTTGTTAATAAATCCTTAGTCCTGAAGTCCCAGGAGTAGTTTGTAAAATCTAGTGCAGCCACATGCCTGCTGCTGGCCAGAGAACATCACTGGTGGCTTTTGGTATCAAATGTTTATTCTGTGGTGACGAGAGCATGGCTTTTGGTAGTGTCTTTCAGTGTTGGGTTTTGATGAGAGCAGACCTTTAAAAAGACCTTACACCAAAGAAAATTCTACCTACATTCCTGCCAGTAAATTACTTTTTTCTTTCTCTTTTACAGAGCGAGGCTATGATCCCTACAATCCAGAGCTTCCCAGGCCCTCGCTGGAGGGAGAGGATGGGGCCCTGGCTGACGTTACAGATGTGACACCTGGTATTCTGGAACTGGAGCTGGTCAACAAGGCCATTGAGGCAGTCAAAAACGAGGTTGAAAGAGAACAGAAAAAGTATGAGGAGCTGCTGGAAACGACAAAGGAATTTGGTGCTTCAGAGGCTTCCTTGCTCATTTCAAATTGCGCTGTGTCAGCTGCTGGGACAGAAAATGATGCATTTACCTCCTTAGAGTATAATCCAGGTAGCTACAACTTTAATAATAACTCAGACTACAACCCTACTCCTCTCGCTGCAGCTAGCCAGTCAAGTAAATACACTTTGGATAGTTCCCGATCTAAAGGTAGCTCACTGGAATACGTTCCCAAGGCTGTGGTACAGAATAAAAAATACAGTAGCGGTGTCACTAACAATAAATATGTGATTGATGACTCTAAGCCTTCTACAGATTTGGAATATGATCCACTTTCAAATTACTCAGCCAGGCTTTTGGGCAAAGCCTCCACAAAGGAGCCAAAGGCGGCTAAAAGGGGTAGGGTGCCTAGTTACGAGGAGTCTTACTCCCCTTCACGGAAGAAGCTCTGTGAAGTACTCGATGACGATGAAGTGTGTGCCAGGTTCTCTTCCTCTGAAGATGAGGCTGATGTGGAAGATAAGACAACTTCTGTTAGTTCCCAGTCAAAAGCCGATTCTGAAAGCGAGTCAAATGATGGCTTTTCCAACCACGAGCAGAGCACCAAACAGGAGGACTTTGCTTCCCAGGATAGCAAAGAAACAGCAGTGGAATATGGCATGGAAAGCCTTCCAAGTTCACAGAAAAATCCTGCCAAAAACTTACCAGACAAGAATGCAAAAGCAGCAAAATTGTGTTCTGGTAAGAGTGACCAGGAAATGGAAAATAAAAACAAAGACTCAAAAGATAAAACAAAAAAGAAGAAATCAGATGTTAGTAAAACAGCTGGCCTCAGTGAGGTTGGTAAGAAGGAGAAAAGTAAAAACGCAGAAAAAGACAAAGTGCTCAAGAAAGAAGAAAAATTAAAAACCAAGAACGAAGAGAAAAACTGCAAAGATAAAAGTGTCAAAGTGAAAACCGATGGGAATGTAAAGAAACCTGAAAAACACAAGTCAGAAAAAGTAGATGGGCTTAAGAAAGAAAAATCCAAATCCAGCAGCAGTTCAGGGAAAAGCAGGAGTGAGGGCGTCCTCAAAGGCTCTAGCACAGAGAAGCTGGGGAGCAGCAAGAAAGACTCCAAACTGAAAACATCTGATGTGAAAAATGGTAAGGAAACATCTGGTCGTAAAAACAAGGAGAAAGGGACCAAGACTCCAGCACTGGAGCGGAAGAAAGAAAAGGTCAGCTCTACAGAAAAAGGAAATCCAAAGAAGAGTCGGAAGCAGCGGAGTTTGAGTCACGTTGACCTGTTTGGCGATGAGAGTGGAGATGACAATGACAAAGGCCAGCCTTTGCCATCCGCGTTACTTGACGTGAGCTCGGACTCAAATGGTGATGAGAGTGAAAATGAACGGACAAAGAAAACTAAGCGCTCTAAATTGTCGAAGTCGTCATCGTCTTCCTCGACGTCTGATGACATTGATTATTCCATCCTGGAGAAAGACTTGGACTTTGAGTCAGATCCAATGGAAGAGTGTCTCAGGATTTTTAATGAATCTACAGATGTGAAAACCGAAGACAAAGGAAGGCTGGGGAAACAGGTAATGCTGCTTGAGATGGGTTGGTTCTCTCACCTCTAGATGTGAAAGGATTCTGGTTTAGTTTAGTGGTGGTGTTTATTTCAAGAAGAGGTCTATGGAGGGAGACTCATTCTTGTCAGGACTGAGTGCTTTGAAGAGTCTGCACCTGAATTTAGCTGCTGGGTTGAAAGCTGGTGTGAAATGTAAGGATGCAATTCCCCTTTGTGTGGAAGGCCTTTAGCTTTCAGAGTTATCAGTTACTTCTGTCTCCATCCAGCATAAGAACCATTGTGGCTTGCATGGCTGGAGAAAGGGCTTTGGAGAGTATGTTGTGGGTGTTTCAAAGCTAATCCAAGTTTGCTAATCTGGGTGATGCCTTCTGGTTGCAGCATAGTTTAAGGAACGTAGTGGCACGTAGAACCAGGACAGTGTGTTGGTGCAAGTCAATGCAGCTGGCACTGGACACTTTGGAGACTCCCCGAATTACTGTTTACTATTTTAAATGCATACTGCAGATATTTTATGAGCATCTCTGCATATCTTGTAGGTGGCACAAGTAAGAAGCGAAGAGTAAAATGTCTTTAAAATGTACGAGGGAGTTCAGAATAAGGAGGTAAAAAGCATTTCATAAAAAGGCTTCTGCCAGTGACTGTGAGGAGGTCCCCAGAGGATGCAAGACCCTTGTTTTTCAAGATTAAACCAGAATGGAGCAAGTGTAAAATGCCAGAAAGCAGCTGCTGGCAGTGATCCTCTGCCAGCCTCTGGAGCAGGGGAGTGGAAGCAGCCAAAACTCATCCTTCATCTTCCAACACCTGAGTTCGGCTGGGCAGCAAGAGCCAGCCCTTGATCCTGGGAGCTGCCTGTGCACCGGCAGGATTGTTTGACTCTCTGTCAAACCCAGCATGCCCAGGTTTTCTGGCTGGGATGATTTTACTTGCATACAAAGCAGATATTCAGGGAACCGGACTGGAAAGGGCTTTAAAAGTGACAAATATGACAACATTGAGAAAACACCCCAAACTTGTCTAGCGTCATCCACCTGACTGTAGTGCAGAAGTATCAGGGTTATGGTGGAAACCTGATTTTTCCTGGTGTGATCGATTGTCAACTTTCAGTCTAAAAACAGCATCAGGAATTGGTGCCGGTTTTCAGGCTTTTGTTCTCTGGGTGGGTGAAGTGGCTGTGAACAAAATTCTTCCATTCATGGCCATGTGGAGGACAAAGTGAGCAGGGATCTGCAGTGGGGAGGAGAGCTCATCTTTTGAATAGAATAGCTGGACTATTACAGCTTTTTGCTGGACTATTGAAGCTTTTTGCTGAACTCTGTTGCAATAATGTCCCCGATCTGTGCAGAGGGAAGTCTGTGTTGCTGACAAGTAAAGACCTTTTTTACACTTGTATGAAAGGCCTTGGCAGAAGTAACTATATAAAGCAGTTCAGTGTAATGATTTTCTTCTGAACTATTAAGCATTACTTGATTTTGCTTGTTTAAAATTCAGCTGTTCATTCTTCAGTGTTTAATATGATTCCCAGCTAGGAAAGAGCACTTCATTTTTGGCTTTGTTTCTCCAAATTACCCAGTTGAAGTGAAAATAGTTTAAGGGCACACAGTCTATAGCGGGAAATAGTAGTGCATTTAGAGCTTTCCAAATAGAGGGTGATTCAAAATGGGCTGAATTTGGAAAGTGCTGAACCAGGGGCTGCCCTTCCCTGCAAACAGTTAATTCTGGCCTGGAGTGACAATGTTCAGCTGTCAGCAGCCACGTGCATTTCCTTTGCACTGCTTTACCTTTATATCCCTGCGCTGAAATAGAATTTTGCCCCTGTTTTGGAAAGGGAGGAACAAGCATTGCAGTGGAAGGGTCCTTCTTTGAGAGGTGGATGTTTGTAAGTAGGTACCTGTTTCCCTGCTGCAGTTCTGTTTCGTGGGATTGGTCACAGGGAACTTTTTTTGTTATTTATGGAGTAATTTTGTAGATGGAGCCCACGTTGTTTGGTCTCAGTAAGGTGCTAGTCTGGAGGGAAGGTACATGTGGGCAGTGAAGTACTTTTCCATCAGGAAGGATGTCTTTGTGAGAGAGCTTGTTAGGGATGTAACTGAATTAACAGACTTACTGCATTCCTAGAGAGCGATGTGATTCAGCGGGAGCGCTCAGCCAGAATGTCCCTGTGGTGATGAGCACGAGCTCAGCCCAAGCGGAGTCTGAGCCCGATCCCAGATCCAGCCTTCAGCTCCCTCGGTGAATTTCTAAGAGCTTGTCAGGCTCATCTCTGCTCAGAGCTTTGCCAGGGGTTGTGTTGGAAAACCGTGAGCAAGGTTGACTGGAGAGGAGCTAGAGTTCTGTGGAATAAACTTGTGAAGTGTGTTGTGTAGGACTGAACAGCTGACTCAAATTCAAAGAACATTTTAAAGTGGTTTCCCTCCTGCCCACAGGAGCAAGTCTAAGGTGTTAGCTCAAAAGCACCTTCAGCTGGAGAGGTGCTGTTCCCTTCTGGGTTTCTGGCCGTACAAATGTGTCACCTGAGGATTTGTCACCGCAGCCTTCCTGCAGACACGGCTGTGGATAAAAGTGCAGCGAAATGTCTCCTTAAATGTGGAGCGAGTGCACTGTGGTTTGGTGTCAAGTGGGTTGTCAGGATCTGCTGTGGCAGCACGTTACGTGTAAGGGCAGAAATGAGTCATCTCCCAAGTTCTTACCGAAAAAACCCCAAAACCCTCTGGATTTTCAGCTTGCCCTACAAGGGGAGGTGTCCGAGCAGCTGCCAGGGGAAGGTGTTGGAGTCTCTCAGGGCAGGTAGGGGCTGTCCTGACCAGGCCACTGCTGCCTCGTGCACAGCTCGTGGAGTGTCTGCTCGGGTGGGAATGTAATGCTGCTCTTCTCTGGCTTCACTAGTGGCTCTTGGGTTCAAAACAAGGCTTGTTTTAGTCGCGCAGCAGCTGGCCATGTGTTGTTCTCACTTGCCACCTGCGAGGACTTTCTGTTAACCCAGAAGAAGAATTTTCAGTTCTTTGTTGAGAGGGATCTTCAAGTCTATTCAATTTTTGGAAGCTTGTTCTTTTTTTTCCAGATATCCAGAGAGGAAGGGAATGAAGAAAAGACAGAAGATAATTTAACTACCTTGTTTCCTGGCCAGAAAAGAAGGATCTCTCATCTTGTCAAACAAGGAAATGTAAGTGCAGCTCCTGAGAGGAAAGGGTTAGATTCTCTGAAGTGGAGATTTTCTGTCTTGCTACGACACTGGAAAGTGACACAGTCCCAGGTGCAGGCAGTAGTGTACGAGTTATTTGTGCTGCAACCCTCAGGTCAGGTTTCTTTCTTCCCCTTTCTGGT
This sequence comes from Mesitornis unicolor, assembly GCF_000695765.1. NCBI lineage: Eukaryota > Metazoa > Chordata > Aves > Mesitornithiformes > Mesitornithidae > Mesitornis > Mesitornis unicolor. The sequence goes on from NW_010183261.1 coordinate 17,586, forward strand.
TTCTGAAAAACTTGGGTAGGCTTCTGTTGCCTACCAGAAGCAACAGAATGGCAGCAAAACTCTTAGTGAAGTTTCATAAAACCAAGGATAAGCTGCAGAAGAGTAAATGGGTTCTGCACCTTTCAACTCATTGGGATAGATTGAGGTGTTAATTTTTCTAAAGTATAGCTTCATTCAGTTACTTAGATAAAAATTAGCTGGGCACAAGGTCAGTCTGCATCTGATGGTACTTTTTTGTTTTGTGGACCTTAAAGATAGCTGCAGGAATTTTATCAGACATTTAAAACTGTGCCCTGTATCTGTTTTGGATCAGCCAAGGTATCAACAGTAACTTGTCTGATACTCTTCTTTCACAATTGTGAAAATACTTTAAATACAGAGGAGAAGAAGAATTAAAAAAAGCAAGCAAGACATTCTGATTTTTTTTACTTCTTTCTCACTGGATTTTAATTCATGTTTTCTCTGAGGGTTTAATGTGTTTCCCTCCAGGTGCTGAGCACAGATTAGTCAGTTTTATGTTCCAGCAGGTTAACAATGGAGACTTGCACACTGATTTGAGCTGAGCAGTCCAAATTAATTGTTCTTTCTTTCATCCCTGTCTAGAAAAGGTTTCCTTGCTTTTAATAATTTCAAGCCCTGAGGTCAATACAATGCGTTTTATTTAACTACATATCTTCAGCCAGTTCATGTGCTTTGATAAGAGCCCTTTCTTCCAAAGTGGAGAGATAAGAGTCTGGAGCAAATGGGTTGGAAATTCATTAACTCAAATATTTATCGTAAATAGGTGCCTTTTAGACATGTACAAATCTTTACATACATTTTCTTAATGTGACAGCTGATTCCAAAATGCTTTCCAAAGATGGGAGCCCCAGCACAGCCATTTCATGGACAAACAGAGCCGATCTGGTGTGCTCAGCAGCAGCTGCCATGCACAGGGATCTGTGTTCCCTGGACTATCTCAGCTCGGCGCTGCTGCTGCCACCACCAGATCTATCCAGAAGATGCTGTAGGACCTGAACTGCTGCTTTTCCACACAGAGTTCAGGCTCATGGTTTGCTGTGTACCTCCAAGTTGAAGATTTGTACTGTCTTGCTTGTGGTTTATAGCTCAAGGACTAAGCAAGCAGAAGGAGAGGGAACTGAGTTGTAGTTTATTTGTCGGGGGAAATGGTGGGCCAAAGGAATTGAAGGTGAGGCAGAAAATGAGTGTCCTGTCCTGCTTGGAAGTCTCTAATTATCGTTTAATGGCTGACTGCACTCAGTTTGGTATCCAGAAGCTGGTGTCTGCATCAGAGACCAGGAATGCAGGAGGTGCCAGCTTGCCCACAATTTGTGGTCTCGGAAACGCTGTGTCACAGGTGGGCTGTGTGAGTGCATCCTCCTCTGAAGGCATTTAAGGAGGGAAGGCCTGTTTCTCAGATTTCAAAGGTTCTTAATAGCATGGAGAAGTTTGTAGTACTGCTGCTTCCCTTGTACTTCTGCAGAAAGAGAAGAAAACTTCTCTCTTTGCTGACGTAATTTCTGGCACCTTTCCTGCAACCTAAATTTGGACATCAAAGAAAATGCATGTTTAACTTTTGTGCCAATAACAGCTGAAGCACTGAAATGCCTCCAGAAGTAAGCAGGGGCAGAGCCTGCTTAAAATTCGGAGCTCAGTTTATGTAGTGCTCTAATCCCATAACTACCCATGTATGTGAGACTTTCAAGTAGTTAGAGGAAGTAGAGACCTGAAACAAGGCTGCTGAGAGGCTGGGAGCTGCTGTAATGCAAGGGTAGACAGCACTGGTTCTTCAGCATGGAAAAGTCAGGGAGAGAGCTGTAAAACTCGGTGTTGTGTAGCAAAGGGGAATGGAGAACAATTGGTCACTTTTTCCTTGCAATATAAAACATGCAGTAGGCAACACGGGGCTAGATTAATTTTCTAGTGCAAGACTGTAAAGCTGAGAGTGTTGACAGAGTCTAGAGTGGGTTAGGCACAGTGATGAGGAACATCATGCCATTAAACACGCAGTTCAAATACCACCTACCAATTTAGGAACGTGCCAGAGTGCTGGGAGACCTTGCCAGAGGGTGAGTCAGGAACGTCATGCTTTTTGGTGGGTGACTAAATACTTTGTTTTGGAAGATGGTTAGGATCTTCTCTCAAAAACTTGTATTTACTAGCAAAGAAGGGGGTTGAAGAAGAGAGACCTTTCTTGACTGAGTGGAGGCTGGAGACTGAGCAGGCAAGCGTGCTGGCTCTAAAACCCTGTTGTCTGTGCAGGCAGAGGTCCCAAGCAAGCCTGTGATCCGGCCGTACCGTCCCCCCACCGCGCAGGAGGTCTGTTACCAGAGGATCCAGCTGGCTCAGCAGCAGGCGGCACAGCTGGCTGTGGCCGTTCAAAAGGCCTCTCTTTCTTTGCCAGGAGAAAAGAGGAGGATTGCTCATGTGCCAAATGCAGCCCTTTCCGCAGCAGCCAGACAAAGTAAGCCGGCAGCGTTATTTGTGATCGCGGTCCTGTCCTCCCCCCTGTAAAAAGATAGTGGCTTCTCTTTAAACTTCTCCTGAGCAGGTATGACTCTATCAGGAGATGCATAGCATTGGCCGTGACTTGCATCTTGCTGATAGTGGCCAGGGGAAGGTCTTTCCCCTGTGAAACTCCATCCTGTTCTGAGCAAGACAAGATGTACAGCCCCTGTCTGTCTCATCCAGCCTCCCTCACTTCAACCTGTTCTTTTTCTGTTTCTTCGTTTGCTCTTCCATTCAAGCCTTCAGAGGTGGCACAAACAGGAGGGAAGTACTAATTAATGCTGATTGGTATCCCTTTGTAGTTGGAAGGACTCAGAGATGATGTGATGGGCAGTTAGTGCATTGTGGCTGACAGGATTACCTCTTTAAACTCTGATGACTCAGTTACCCCAAAATAAACTGAAATGATGCATGTTTCAAGGCAAAAGGTTCCTTCGTCCTTGCCTGGAAGGTGGTAAAATTACCCAATTTGTTACCCTTTGGAGGCTTCCATTCAAAAAAATCACAGCTTGCAGCACAGGCCTTCTATAGTAAGTTAATTCTGGCAACTTGAAGCCCAGTGGTATGATTTCTACCCAAGCATATTTTCTGTTTCTTGCAGGCCTCATGAATAGTAAGGCGACTGTTGCTGGTAGGAGTGTCACACCTTCCAATGACTCTGAAGCACCCACCGTTTCTCTGAAGGCTTGCACCTTGGCTGGGATGGCTTCAAAGACCACAAGCACCGTCGTGCCGAAAAGGATTGCACACGTTCCCTCCTTACAGGTAAAAGAGATTTTGAAGTCTTTCTGGTTGTTTCCTGTTGAGGGTGGTACATTTAACCATGCTGCTCTGAATTTAGCACTCTCTGAATAGTAATGTTTTGATTACGTTGATTAAATGAGTTTGTTTCTTCTTGTGGTTTTCCTCGATAGCATTGTATAAAAAATTAAAACACTTGAAGGGTAGGAGCTTAAGAACATAGAAATACTTAAGTGCTGCTCTGATCTCTTTGAATATTGATCACTCATTGTCAGTTTGAGTCTTCTGTTGTGCTGTCTGGGTCGGTGTGTAGCTGAGTGTGTCAAGGACTTGGAGCCTCTCATGATCAAAAGGCATGGCTGGATTAATGACCTTCCTGGGCTCTGTGGGCCATGCTGAGGAAGGTGATTATGTATAATGTCCCGTAGTTAAAATATAGTTAAAATGTGGTCATTTAAACTTCATGTTGCTGTTAATATTGGGGGAAATTTTTTTTTTCTGGGATACCTGCCCAGCCTTTGGGTACTTTGGGAATGAGTTCCTCAGCAAAGAAGTCTCTCGCTTCCCCATGAACACTGGGGAACTTGTCACTTGCTGAGACAATTCCCAGTAGAGTTCCTCATGCAGCAGCATGGGGATGGCATGAGAAGCTCTTTGCTGGAGTGGATGACAAAGAATGTGATTAGTGCCAGGACTTGATCAAAGATGTCTTTATTGATGATATCTTGTGTCAAAATATGTCATAAAATACTCTAATGATTTCTGTAGGAGTGAAAAGTCATTTCTTCCTTTCCCATCCAGAAAGCTACCACAGTAACAAACAGCTTGAAGCTGATTAAAAATAAAAGAAACAACTGAAAGAATAAAATATTTACAAGCATTACAGAGGTACTTGAGGGTATCATATTAGAAGTTGAGAAAAGATGTAGATATAATGAAGAGGAGCAAATCTCCTTGAACAAGGTATCAAAGAGGAAAGTGAGCGCTTTTCCCATTGCAATAGGACCAGTGGCTCCCCTTTGAATGTGGCCATATTTTCCACAGAGCTCTTTCTATTACAGATTGCAGCGGATGGTTTGGTTGATGGATACATCTTGGGTGGGATAGAGACTGACAAAAGAGAATGTACAGTTGCCTCTCCCAAAAAGAGGCAAATTGTGTGATAAACTGGTGTTAAGTAGAAAACTGCAATGGTAGGTCATAACTCAGTCCAACAGGCGGTTTTTATGCTTGAAGAACATGTCATTCAATTTAAGGGGGAAATCCTTTCAGGAGCATCATGATTGGCATTAAAAAGGGAAGAAAAACCCCAATGCAGTAAAGTTAAAGGAACTCCACACAAAGTGTGATGATTTAGCTGGCTGCCAGCCTGGAAGGACTGGGCCTCCCATTGTCTCTTCACAGCCAGAACAGTGACAAGAAAACCATGTCTGTCATGCACATAACCGATGTCATGTGTTCACGTCTCCAATTCAAAGCATGGTGCTTGGTACTTGCTAATCTTGAATCTCTTAATGCAAATATCATCGTTTTTGTGGTCTGGAATGCTTGTATGTGTAAATGTAGTGTTGTGACTAATGCCACCGGGAGTCCTTGGCGCTGGATGAATTGCATAATGAAACACGGTGGTTTTTTGAAGTAGTTCAAATACTGAAGGTGGCACAAAAGCTTCAAGTGGTGTTTTTAATAGCAAAAATGATGCATGTTGTGTTTAGCTTTGGGCAGATTTTCAGAAAGGAAGTCATGCCACTATTAATAACATAGCAGGAAATATGAGAGTCTCAAAGCAACATACTACTTAAACCCCGAATAGCCTCTTTTTCTCTCTGTCTCATCTCTAGAGCGCCAGTTTACAGAGGCCTGTTATTCCAACGGAATTTGGTGCTAAAGTCCCAACAAACATTCGTCAAAGATATCTCAATCTCTTCATTGATGAGTGCCTGAAGTTCTGCTCCTCCTCCCAGGAAGCGTTTGACAAGGTCTGTACTGGTGCTTGCTTCTTATGAATAAAGGTTGCAGCAGAGACCTCCTAAAATTGCAGCAAACCCAGAAAACTCTCCTGTCCACATGCAGTTCTGTAGAGGAGACTGGCATTCAGTAATTCCAGACTGGACAACAGAAAGTGTAATTCCAGTGGGAGTTTCCAGTTGGAAATCCCATCTTTCCCTGCCTTCGTTAACATACACGATCTTTTTAATAACTCCAGAAGAGGGACTTAGGGGAGTGTGCATTTTGGTGAAGCTGGACAAAAGGGCAGCCAACACCTCCTGGAATCTAAGTGTTCAGCAGAGGTAAGTGTTTGAGATACAGATCTGATTGATAAAACTTGCTGCTTACGAACTGCAGGGCTTTTAAGGAGCCTTCTAGCAGTAGGGAATAGTATAGTAAGGTTTCCAAAAGCAAAGTTGAGAAAGTAATGCATTTTTATTGGAAACTTTAGCCATCAATTAGAGTTAGGTAAATATGAGACATAACCAATGTCATGAGGATTTCTTTTGTGGATTTCACTGTCACAGCTCCCTAGGGGGAATATTCCTGTTGTATCCTAGGAGTGACTATTTGCCAGATTTCCTTTTCTTGCCAGTTAAGATCTTGCACTGCCTTTGAAGCAGGGAAAAGAGCCTTTCCCAGGCAGTTCCAAAACTGCATTGTTAATCTGTCAGGGAAGGTTTTGCACAAAAGTGCTTCTTCCAGCACTTTGTTTAAAATACTTGTTTTTCCTTTATTCACTTAAGCAAGCCCCAGAACTAGTATATTTTTGTTCTACATTATTACTCAATTTCTTGACAGGCAGGTTTGGGGTTTTTTTTGCTATCATACTTGGATTCTGTATTTTAAAAGCCAAACGTTTCTTTTCTCCAAAAGCAGTAGTGGAAAGAGAGTATGTAGTAATGAATTGCATTGTTTGCAGGCTTTGTCAGAAGAGAAGGTGGCTTATGAACGTAGCACCAGTCGCAACATCTACCTGAATGTGGCAGTGAACACCCTAAAGAAGCTCCGAAGCCTAGTGCCCAATTCCCCGTCCAGTACGAACAGTACGTACCACGTTTGTGGTTTAATAATTGGAGCCCTGCTTGGATTAGAAGCCATGGAGAGGAACTTGTTGAAAAGACAGAGCCATTTCTCAGAAGCGTTATGCTGAAAGGCAAACAACTCCAGTTAGCTTTCTATAGCCTGGCAAGCTTTAATGGGCCTTCAAGAGGCAAGTCCTGCAATGCTTTGTTGGCTGTCTGAACCTAAATGGAGATAATGCCACATGGATTTTTTTTTTTTAGCACAAGTTCTTTAAAATGAAAAGCCCCGCTAATGGAGTAACTTTCACATGATGCCTTCAAAGTGATAGACTCGTCCATCACCGCAGAAATCTGTTACACACATTAAGCTTCAAGAGAGAAACGAAGAGGGTTAAGACATTTCATTATTGGCTCTCGAGAGGGTACATTAAACAATCAATTTGTGCTGTTCTTGTGAATTTTTTTTTCCTGGTCTCTTCCCTTTTCTCCCCTCTGTCTTCATTACCTTCATGGCCATTAGTCAGAGCGGCTGAACTTGGGAGGCTGGCCTTTAGGAGAGGGCTGCCAGTTAATGATTAGTAAAAAGCACCTATCTGCCATTATCTGATGTGCTGAGCATATTCTAGAGCTCTGAAGCTCCTTTCGAAAGGAAGTTGAAAGATTCAGTGTGGGAGTCTGGTCTGCAGGGACCCAACAGTAAAGCCTCTTGCTGTGGGTGGGTGATCCCACCGTGCAGCATGTGACTGGGTTGAGTTTCTTCTGTACTTGGTCTTCTTTTTGCTTTTGGTCAGGAGGAGGGCTTGCTGCGCAGACTAAGCAGGTAGAGCTACCAGAGTTTCCAGGGGAACTGTAAAAATGTCCTTTAAAAAAGTTGCCATGGGCTGACAGTGCAAACAGAAAGCTCCTGGTAGTGCTGTCGTGAGAATGCTAGGCTACCACCTTACACATGCCAATTTCTGGAGCGGAGCAAGAATTCAAGAGGATAAATGCCGATGTGTAGTGCCCCAAACTCTAAAACTGAAGTCACTTAGGGTACCTGATCTCTGTCCTGTTTTGTTCTGTCTTGCTGCAGAGACAAGTAACAAGAAAGTGGTGTCCCATGAAGCTGTGCTGGGAGGGAAGCTTGCTGCTAAGACAAGCTTTACTCTAAACCGGTCAGGGAGCTTGAGAGCAGAGGATTTAACAGGTAAGACCCTGTTCCTGCGAGCTTATAACCTGTAAATTACAGCTGAAGGTGTAATGCTGTGACTGGGGAGAGCAGGATCTTGCTGATGTGTGAAATGCTGTGATTTATCTGCGGGCCGGTGTTATGAGTTACTGCTTAACTGCGGTGCAGTGCTGTGGACTCACTTGGTGATAGTACACCGTTCTGATCGACGCCTTCCTTGCTTCCCCGCTTTGGGCTGTGAGTTTGCTGGTGTAGTCTGCGTGGCTTTGATGTAGCATCAGTAACTGTCCAGAGCTGCCTCTCATGTTTTGGGTATTGCTGACTTTTAGGCTTTTATTTCTCTCTGGATTTTACTTCAGCGTTCTTGCCCTGCAGCAGTACTTTACAGTGTGTCTGTCATTAAAAGGCAAACTTACAAATATCTCCATCTGCTCTGCGGGGCTTATTTTCATGTTTATGAATGTCATAGTAAGGTCATATCGTAGCCAAAGGATTGTGCCACAAGCATTATTCGCTTTGGCTCAAATCGGTCATGGGTATTTTGGTTGCCAAGAGATGTAGGCAAATTGTTGAGGAGATCAGAGAAGAGACGGGAAGGCCACAGAGCAGAAGGAATTGACATGGAGAAAGCTTAAAAGGGCCTGTATAGCTCAGCTAAGCAACATCAAAGGGTACACAGCAATATTGGAAGGGTTTAACGTAGCAGTGAAAGAAGGGATATTGAGCAAAGTGCAAGAAGTTATAATTATTCTGTGAAATGAAATGAGCAGCCTGAAATCAACAGCAAGAAGAAAGCTTCTGATAATGAATTTTTTTAGCTGGCTGTGGGTGGCCTTTGAGAGGTATTCTTTGGATTGTGTTACAAATTATTAGTTAAAGTATTTAAAACATTAAACTGAGACAGGTCTCATGTTAGTATTAAAAAGACCTGAAGATGGGCCCTTTGGAGGAATCCTGTTTCAGCTGTGTTTTCCAGACTTAATGCTGGTTGTTGAAGAAGTTAAAAATCAGCTTGTACACCAATGACCAGGTTTTAAAAAATACTGCCCTGGCACCTATTTCCCTGTCAATCCCGAAAAAAGGCAGTGGAAGCAAGTTGAAAATAGCAGGAGTCCCTGTCAGGAGGCTTGATAAAGCAAAAAACAGTAAGAGAAACAGCTCCTACTTAAGTGATCCGGCTTCAGCATTGTCTTTGTGTGCAGGAGCTGCCTTGTACCGGCGACTAAAGGAGTATCTCATGACTGAGGAGCAGCTCAAGGAAAACGGTTACCCAATGCCTCACCCAGAGAAGCCTGGCCGCGCTGTCCTCTTCACTGCAGAGGAGAAAAAAACCATTGACTGTAAGCTCTGCTGGCTCTTTCATTCTTCAAGATTTGCTAGATACACTACAACTGGAGACACCTGTGCTGCTTGCAAGTGGTCTTTTTGTATAAAGATGTTCTCAGTCTTAGCATGGAGCCATTTGCTGTGACCTCTGTCTCCACAGGCCAGCTGGTTGCAGAGGAGAGGAGTGTGGCTGCAGAAGTCTGCTGCCTTGCTAGAGGACAAGTTTTCTTCAGCTTGCATGTCTTGAGAGTGTTATTTTTGACAGGAGGTTTATAATTTGTGGCACGTAGGACTATGAGGCTGAGTGAGGTTTCTAATTGCTGCCAACAAATATGAACTGGTCAGGTTGAATTCCCTGGACAAGCTGCTTTCGGCCACCCCCTCTGAAGGCACACACGTGTTATGCACTTGCTTGCTCTGTGCAGATTTTGACTATGAGGTTCGTTGCAGTAACCTTCCAGCCACCCTGTTGACAGTGAAATGGCTGGGGAGAGGCTTCTGGTTAGCATCTGGTGACGCTCCCCTCTTCCAGGGGAAGGTTTTTTTTGGTGTCTCTGTCCACAGGATCTGCTGTTATGGTGTGATATGGACCAGCATTGTGCCAGGCTGGTTTGCAGTGGGTCGTGCCTTGCTGATTTAGGTTCCAGTTTTCTGCTGGATCTTGTGACAGCGCTGGGCCGAGTAGGTCCTAAAAGCCATTTTTGCAACTGAACAAAGTGATCTCCCAGATTTTCTCAAGATGGGGTGGGATCCTCCTCTGTCTGAATTATCTGAGCTGCTGTAGCAGGATTTATGCTTCTCAAACACTGATTAGAGCAGGCAGTGGTGCAGCAGGAATAAAAACACAG
>NW_010183261.1:27221-43282 GCF_000695765.1 Mesitornis unicolor
TGAGATGCCTTGGATGCCTCTGAGCATCTCTTTGGAGAGACCTTGCTAAAGTGTGTTAAGTGCATATCCGTGTTAACACCTTGTGTCTACATTTGTCCTGTGGTTGTTGAAGTAACACGTATGAAAGCTCTCTTGCATTAACGCTGTCAAGTACTGTATTTGTTAGAGCCCTTTTCTTCAGTTAACCAGCCAGCTCCTTTATACCATTCTCGGATCATGTTCCTGGTTCTGTTTCTGTAGTTTACTGCAGATGTTGCAGAATCTTTGAATTCGTTCTTATTTAATTAAAGCTGTTGCTATTCTGTTGATGTGGTGACCATGGTCAGTGGACAAAAATGGTCTGGACTGGTGTTATACAGAGCTGGGAATGTGCTGGCAGCTTAAATGCTCACACTAGAACTCAGGGAATTGCATGGACATTGCATGGTCAGCTCCTTTACTGTGGCTTTTTGCATCTCTTTTCTCCGAGTTGTGGGCAGTACAAGTACAGGTGACAGGAGGGAGACGACCATATGCTGTGCTGTAAATGTTCCCTTTTTCAGATACTGGAGAATCCTTACAGAAAAGCTGTGCCCAGGAAGAACTCAAATGTCATTTAGAAGTGACAAGGCACAGATCCCCTGGAAACCAGGCTTCCTTAGCTCTGATGTCCAAAGAATGACTTATTTATCCTGTTTCTTAAAATAACTGTGTTAGAGTACAATGTAATTTGCTGTGGATGGAGAAACAATGCAGCAAGTGTTGATGTGAACTGTGTTGAAGCTGATGTTGCACACCAAAAACACTAGGGAGCCCTTATGTTTGCCTCTGAGAAGTATCTGGGGGACAAATGCTCTAGGGCTGCACTTTCAAAGGGATTGCTGTGTCTTTATGGGAGTTTAAAACAACATTTGGAATCCTCTTTAACAGGAAGAGTTGTTGCACTGGTGTTGGGGGCTTGAGCGATTCTGATTTACTTGTGCTTTGGTCAAGTTTAACAGGTAAAGGATTTGTCGTGACCTGCCTGCTTCTCTCTTCTTTTAAAGCCTCCTGCAGGATTTGTTGTCGCTGTGGCACTGAGTACATGGTCTCAGCCTCTGGAACCTGCATCCGCAAAGAGGAGTGCGTGCATCACTGGGGAAGGCTACGCAAGCAGAGAGGTATAGCTCCTCAGAGAGGGCTTAGTCGCATGCTAGCTGTGCTGTAGCTCCAAACGCAGAGTCCACCTCGGGTTTGAGTCGCTGTGGAACATTTTGTCGCTTTTGGGGCTTGTCATGGTCACTGGTTGTGACAGTTCCTAGTTTTGTCACTGGGGGGCCCCGCTGCTGCTGAAATAGTCTCTCAAAGAGCTGCTGTGAGCAGTCGTAAGGTCCCAAAAATGTGACACTGGGGCTGGAGCAGAGGTTGTTCATCTTTCAGCTTTAAAAAACAACAACAACAACAGCAACAACAAACCCCAAAAAAACCCAATCAAACAAACAAAACCTTCCTGTCCCTTTTGGGGAAAAAAAAAAAATCAGTCTTTTTAGGAGGCTGACTTGGAAGTACTAGATGTCTGTCACTGCCCAGGAGAGTTTGCTGGTCTTGGTTGAATTTATTTGCAGCTAGACACTAACCTAGTTTGAGCTCTGCTGTGGTTTTCCATCAAAGCATCCAGGTGGTTTCTGGAGTTTGTCTGGCTGAGTATGAGAGACTTAAACTCTTTAGATTGCTGCGTGCAAATCCATACTTATATTTCCCCTTTGTTTGACACATTATTGTTGCCATGCTCATGCAGGATATCGCTGTACGTGAGAGCTAAAGTTTAGGTCTCTTGTTGACAGGAATCTTCTCTTTGACTCTTACCTCTTGCTCTTTCAGTGCCAGGTGGATGGGAAACTCATTACAGCTGCTGCTCAGGAGCTGTGGGTTCACCAGGCTGCCAGGTTGCTAAAGTAAGTTATTGAGCAACACCTTTTTATTCTCAATGACATTTGTCCTCTGGTTTCAGTGGTAGTGGCTGCATAGTCATTGCTTGAGCCGTCAGAAGAATGGTGGCTTCCCTCAAGGGCGGAAAACAAGTACTTCTTCAATATGTTTTGCTATGTAATGGTAGGAAAATTCAGTGTTTGCCAGGAAGGAGGAGACTCAGCTGTCTGGAGTGAGGTGGTTTCATTTGTTCTAAGCGAATGCCAGTGGATTAAGTTGCCCAGCAAAAGCTCATTTACAGATTTTTTTAGGAAAACATTGAAGAAGTGAGAAATAAGGAATTTCCTTTTGAGGAGCAATCTCAGGACCTTGAAAACAGTGTGTTCCAGGACCTTTTTCCTGCTTTTTTTTTCCCAGATGCCTGTGCTAAGGTAACTAAAAGCAGAATGAAAAACCTGCTTAGGAATAGTTCATTGGGGATGCTCCTCGTCACTTGTTTCAGTGCCGTTTTTATATTTGGTAGCTGCCATGCAGCGGAGAGGAGCATGGTGCAGAACCAAGTGAGAGAGGATCTAAAAGGGATGTGTCCAGTGGAAGGGGCTGTCACAGCGTATGTGTTATAAGGCATCTCCTTGTCCCACTGTTTGCAAGACCGCAGATGATACAGGGCCAGCAAGGAGAGGTGTGTGCCCTTCTTGTTCTGGCCAAAAGCTTGTCAAAAGAGGAAGAATTGTCTGTATGGGCACCCCAAAATCCTGCCCTGCACAGTCTGAAGCGTGGATGGGATCAGGCAGGCTGCCACTTCCGCTGTTTCTTCTTCTTATGAAATTAGGATCTCCTTTTAATCAGTGTTCAAAAAAACATCCAGCAGGGAAGTCAGGAGAAATTGATGAGGCTGTAAAAACATGACTTCTCTGCATGTTTTTGCGTGGCTGTTGTAGACCATAAAACCTCATGGCCTTTTAAGAAACATACAATCTCTCTAATAGCCTCTTACTCAATGGAGCGTGCTGCCAGTGCTCCAGGGCTCAGGCATCCGTTTGCATCTGCCTCCTAGTTGTTGTGCTGCTACAGATTGCTATGTTCTGGCTTTCTTGGTTTTTGTATCCAAATGAGCGAGGATGAGAGTATGCAATGAGATATTGGGATGTTTGTGTTACTGGGGAGCACAGTATCTTTCAGCTTTGAAGGAGGGCATTGAAGACAGCAAATATTTGTAATAAGAAACTGTTGTAAGTAACTAGATCCGAAGAGCATGTCTCTGTCTTTTCCTCCCAAATACACTTGAGCTGTGCCTGTCTGGATTCTGCTGCAGTTGGCCAGTATGGCAGGAGATGGCAGGATGGAGCTGTGCTCATGCCTACTGCTCCCCAGGAGCTGCTGTTCTTTGTGGTAACTCAGTCTGCTTCTTCCTCTGGTCTGAAAAACAGAAGGAACTTTTCAGCGCTCCTCTCAGCAAAGAAGAATCAGACAGTTGCAGAGCATCAATCAGTGTCAAAAAACACCTAATTTCTTTTTTATTTTCCCCTTTCCTCCACTGCCCAGTTATATTGCATTACAGAGGGAGGGAAGGGATCAGGCTACAAGGAAGATAAACATTTACTGTCTGTTGACCTGGTAATCTGCTCTATTCATTTCTTTAGCGTAACAGTCAGATTCATGGGTGTAGATGCAGAATGGACAAGTGTGGTCTCTTGCTCCTGGGAAGCGACAAACCATGGCCTTTGAGCAGTGCTGGCTTTGGATACAGGGAGAGATTGGACTCAGTGTTAGCCCAGCTGCCTCATTTAACTTCAAATGATGCTATTGTCTGTACTTAAACTGCACCTGCAATAATAACCTGTACAGGAAAATATGCAAATTTTTGCTTTGGTTATGCCTCTGCCCACAGGTTTCAGCTTTACAAGTGCCTCAGTTCCTCATCTCTCCAGCTTTTCCATCCTGAGATGAACAAGTACAGTTTAATTCCTTGTAGGGTGAGATCTGCGAGAAGCATGATGGAGACTGTACGCAGGCTGCTATGATTGTGCACAAATACACTGAGATCTAGGGACAAACAAAACTTAAAACAAAATTCTCACTGGGGAATAAGGGAGAGAGAATGTCACCTCTGGGTGTGGTGCAGCAGTTTAATTTGAACTAAAACTGTGTTAGCGGGCAAAAGGGCAGTTGCAGTATCTGTCTTGCCCTCGGTTACGTGCTCCTGCTTCCCCACTGGCGCAGTGGTGAAGGTAACCTCTTGGAATGGGTCTAGAGGAGGCCACAGAAATGATCAGAGGGATGGAGCAGTTCTCCTGTGAGGACAGACTGAGAGTTGAGGTTGTTCAGCTTGAGGAAGAGAAGGCTCTGGGGTGACCTTACTGCAGCCTTTCAATACTTAAAGGGGGCCTATTAGAAACATGAGGACACACTTTAGTAGGGTTTGTAGTCAATGGATAAGGTACAATGGTTTTAAATTAAAAGAAGAGAGATCTATGTTGGACTTAAGGAAGAATTTTTTATGATGGTGGTGGTGAAATGCTGGCACAGGTTGCCCAGAGAGGTGGGGGATGCCCCATCCCTGGAAACATTGAGGGCCAGGTTGGACGGGGCTCTGAGCAACCTGATCTGGTTGAAGATGTCCCTGCTCATTGCAGGTGGGTTGGACCAGACGACCTTTAAAGGTTCCCTTCCAACCCAGACTATTCTGTGATGTTTCCAACAAGATCAGTGCAATCGTGCAGTTTAAAACTCCCTGAAAGCAAAGGCTTTCAGGCTGACCAAGCAGTACCAGCGCAGGCAGGGTGGGATCAGTGGCTGTGGAAGAGAGGAGAGTGGGAGTGCCTATTGCAACAGCGGCTTAGTCTTATGTTGGCTTAAGCCACTCATGAAACCAGTCATGAAACCACTCCCTGAGTTTCCCTGTTAGCTTGGGGAGCTCTTTGTGCTGGATCTTGTTGACCCTAGAGCTTTGGCTGGGGTCAATGATGAGTGGTTGGAAATACTCTACATTTCTTGCCTTGAGTGCTGGTAGGCAGGAGCTTCTGTTTGTGCTAACTGTATGGTATTTGAGTACAGTGGCTTTTACTTGTATGCTCACACTGTCATTTTCTGGTACCTTGTTACACCAGAGTTTCTCGTGCTGGCTGTGGGCTGTGATCCACCGAGCTAATGCTCAAACAGGAATGTCTGGGATTAGAATCCTGCACCCGGGCATGTCTCGGCCATGTGCTAAACCAGGAGCCCACAGCTGCAGTGAGATCAGTGTAAGACCTCATTGTGACCCTTTCTGAGTAATTCTACTCTGAATTGAGAGTTGAAAGCTACTTAACCCTAAATGTGTGATGCACTGCTCCCACATGAGCTGACAATGTGATGCCGCTAGCCTTGATCTGGCTTTGGAAATTGGAGTTGCACACGGCAATGTTTGCTATTGTGGTCACATTCTCAGACCAGCCAGTAGGCAAAGCTTATTCTTCATTAACCTTTAGAAATTATTAAAAAAATTCTTTCAGTTTAAGTAGGAGGTTCTGTTGAAGTGGATTTTTTGGATTCTTGTTCCTACCATCAACAATTGTCCCTTCTTTTTTTTCCTTTAAGCAACATGTCCATGATGGCCGAAAGGAGAGCCTTGATGGCTTTGTGAAGACTTTTGAGAAGTTGCCTACAACTGATGGCTATCCTGGAATCTACGCGTTAGACTGTGAAATGGTGGGTCCTTAATGAAGGGGCAATGCACAAACAAAGTAAAGCGTTTTGAGGAAGGCTGGAGGTGCAATACAAGTGGCTGAGGGAAAGCTGTTTCCCACCATCTTTCCTTTCTGCTGTGGTCTCTAAATCATATTGGTCTTGAACATACAAATTTGCTCTTATTAATGGGTTTTGTCAATGTGTTCTTCATTTGGGTACTACATCCACCCTTGAAAAGCTGTAGCTAGCTGGCTGATACTGAGCTGTGCTGCACTAGACAGGCTGCATTTTTGGGAGCTGCAGCACTTCAGTGAGTGACTCTGTTGTAACCATGCTGTAGTTGACGTGCGCTTGTCTTCATGTCTGCTCTGTTCCTTGCAGTGCTACACTAAGCAAGGACTGGAGCTGACAAGAGTAACTGTGATCAACTCTGACCTAAAAGTGGTCTACGACACCTTCGTCAAACCAGACACCAAGGTGGTGGACTACAACACCAGGTGAGGAGGATCTTCCTTGGGTCAGGGGTCGGTGCTCAGAATCAGGAATCTGGGGGAATGGCTGGGAGCAATTGTTGAAACTCCACTGACCACCACTTCCTAACGGCTGAGATGCTCTGGGTCTTGAGGTGTTCCTTTAGTGAAGGAAGCCCTCCTTTCTGCTTTTGCTCTGCAGATTCTCAGGAGTGACAGAAGAAGACCTGGAGAACACTAGCATCACCCTGCGGGATGTCCAAGCCGTCCTACTGAACATGTTCAGTGCAGATACCATATTGATAGGGCACAGCTTGGAAAGTGACTTATTTGCACTAAAGGTAACTTCCATGTCGTGTGTTTACATCTACCTCTGGTTCTTTCCCACCCTGGTGTGCATTTTATGTCCCCTTTTAATTTAGGAAGTGTTTCCTTCCAAGAACCAGGAGGACGTGGTAGATCTGTCTTGTCTCTGAGCCAGTGGGAAGGTGGCTGTGGTGGAAAGGAGTGGGTTGTGTGTGTCACTTGTGGCATCACCCTGGCTTTTAGTGACTGGTACTGCCCAGACCTCTCTAGAAGTGACAGAAGGGTGAGTAGAGCAGGGCTGGCTGGAAGGACTGATCTCTAATGATTTGCCTTTCTCCTCTGCCATAGTCAAGAATCCTCTGGTGTCAGCATCCTTTGACTGGCTTGGAGATGTTCTTGTACAGGGTCAGGGCATGAACAGGGCAGGCTCTGGAGTCCCTTGTGCCCTCAATGTCCATAGTGACTGTTTCAGAAACAGGATGAGCCTCTTTGTTGTCTCCACCACTGGAGATAATTCTCCTGGTTTCTTTTCTAAGGTTAAAATGTCTGATTTCTGAGTGAGGTTCTCTGCCTCGTTTGCTGTGACTTGTGGTGTTTGTTTGATCAAGCTGTTTTGACCTTTCATCTGACTTGCTTCCTGTGTGGCCTGCACATCTTGGCCATCTCTGCTGTTCTGCGAGGGAGCACTGTCCTTTCCTCTTGAACTCTGAACATAGATTCCCCAGGACCTTGCCCAGGGTCACCAATAAAGCATGTGGCAGGCAGGAGCTGAGTCTTTAGTCTGTGCTCACCAGCCAGAACTTCCTACAGCCAACCTTTATCATGCAGCTGCTTTGATGGAGAAGCTGTGGCTGCCAACTCATGGCGGTGGTTTGGAAGCAGGAGGTTTTAATGTCTGCAAAGCACTTTACCTCTCCATGACACTCTTTATCCCAGCCTCTCGGAGAGTTCATCATCATCATAAAAAAATTATTTACAGTTTTATCAGCACAAGATGACTGTGTTGGCCTCTTAGAGGCATGATTTTCTTTTAGCATCGCAGACACTGCCAAGAGAACGAACCCGAGAGCAATATAGCAGAGCGTGACAGACAGTGGCGTGTCAAGTCGTAATGTCTGAAGGCTGTGGCAGTAAAGTTGACATCTCGCTAATGGCCATGGCAAGCTCCGAATGGTGATAGCATTTCAATTTTTATTTAAAGCTATATTATCCTGTTTCCTCAGCCTTCCTGATCTACATAAGTAATTATCATTGTGCCTGGGTGGGTGCCAAACGTGACTGCAGTCTAGGAGAGATTATCCATAATGTTGGCAGTTTTATACTCCGAAGAGCGTAGCAGGTTGTTTCTGTTAAACTGCAGCTGTTCTCAGGCATTTACGGAGCTGGGCTATGAAAGTATTAATGGCGAAGTTACGGACTGTCACGCAACATTAGCTGGTGCCTGGGAAGAGTCGAGGCAGATGAGTCTGGATTACCGGGGTCTTGTCTGAGTTGCCCCGTGTTGTCGACACTTGCAGAGCTGTCTTTTGGTCAAGCCTACAGGTTTATCTCTTAGACCTTGCATTTTACTCCTGTACTCGAGATGTGGGACTGCCTTCGTCTACATTCCTTTAGCTCTCCCTGAACTTGATTGCCAGATTCTTGGCAACAGAGAATTAATCTTGTCTTAGCTTGAGAGTAAGAAATCAGCATTTTAAAAAAGCCAGCTTACTCTGTTTATGGACTCTGTTTGGTCCTTCACAGGGCCCTTGGTGCAGGGTAGGTAGTGTGTTGACCTGTTCAGCATCCCCAGTTTCTCCAGCATGGGGACACTTCATGCCTAGAGGACTGGAAACCTCTTGCCTTTCCTGTGTGCCCAGACACTTTGACCCAGACATGGGACAGGCCAGGGCCTCCCTCCCATCTGCTGCATACTTCCTCATGCCCAGAAGTACAAGATTTCCTTGTCCTGTTTCATCCTCACTGAGCCAGTGCTGGTTAAAACCTTCCTGTTGACTCATTGCTGACGGACTGGAGGTTTTCAGGTTGGTTTGCACCTTGAAGGTTAGGCCTTTTCTGTAGAAGCAGTGTGATGTACAAGTGGTTAGGTACGGTTTTGACTTGCACAACCTTCCCTCCTCTGTCCCCATCTTGAGGAGCAGCTGAAAGGCTGTTACAAGTGTCTTGAGGGCAGCTGGTTCCTTGGCTTCGTTTCTCATTGTGAAAGACTCTCAGAGCTATGCCAGCTTCCCCAGGCCAGTGTATTAAGGATTGACCTGTCCTGTCATTTGAGTTATATGAACTGATTCAGCCCTGAATTTCTGCTGCTTTGAATGTGCCAAGTAGGCTGGGTGCTGAGGGCTGGTGCGCTGGCTGGTGGAGCACCGGGCAGCCTGTGTGCATGCACCCTTTGAGGGGGAATCATCTTGGATTCAGCTGGAGTCTCTTGCAAGACTGGTTAGGCTGGAGTTTGGTGATAGAATTAAGGAGAGCCCGAGAGGCTGACTGGAAGATTGCGTTAGCAGGGTTAATCTTAAGGAGTGTCTGTCCCTGTGAGAGAGGGAAAATAAACGTGTTTCTTTCCTGCTCCTTCCCTCCAGCTTATCCATGGCACAGTGGTGGATACCGCAATTGTCTTTCCCCACCGCCTGGGTTTGCCTTACAAACGGGCTCTACGGACGCTGATGGCAGACTACCTCAAGCGCATCATCCAGGACAATGGTGAGACTGAGGAGGAGCTGAATGTGAGGGTCTCGAGTCCTGTCCCCCCTGGGTGTGGGCTCCTTGAACCTGTCTTCCTCTGCTCTCCCCAGGCCCCATCCTCTTGCTATTACTGTTTCTTTTCATGGATGTCTGGCAGTAGCTGTGAATAGGCCAGCATATGTAGTCTCTGTCACAGACACTTTTAGTTTGAGCCCTGTTCTGAGGGCCAGCAGCACTTGCTGCTTCCCTCTCTGTGCTGAGAGGGGACCAGAGAAATGGTGTGAGAAAGCAGAGGTAGCTCTGCCAAGGCCACGTCACACCCTCCCTTCTCTCTCTGGCAAAATGAGATTGACCTTTCTGCTTGAAGCACGGCACGTTCCTTTGCGTTTTCCTTGAGCACACTGTAAACATAAAGGGGGGGGAAACTGAGGCCTCTCTGGCCCAGCTGCTCCATAGACCAGCAGGACTTAAGCCCTTAATTTAAAAAAGCAAACAGTGCCAGACTGAAGTCCAGCAAAAAACGCATTCAGTGGAAATTCTTCTGCTTTAAAGCCATTGCGGTGGTTCACAGTGATCACAGATGGACCGGTGGTTGCTGTGGCAGAGGGCAGTGAGCAGCTGGGCCCATGGTGCCAGGCAGGATATCACCACGGGAAGCCTTCATCTGGGCCGAGCTGGTAACCACTGTCCTTGTCTTTCTGTTCCCAGTGGAAGGGCACGACTCCAGTGAGGATGCCAAAGCTTGCATGGAGCTGATGGTCTGGAAGATCAAAGAAGACGCTAAAGTGAAGCGATGACTTGCGCTTTCTCTCTCTCCTGTTCCTCCTCCACCTCTTTGAAGCAGTGCAATAAATGCTCAGAGTAACACTGTCCACCTGTACGCAGCAGCATGCTACCCCAGGCTCCCCAGGCACTTGCAGGTATCTATGGGACTTACGGACTGCTGCTGGTGCAGCCGAACAGCACGAGCTCACTGCTTGCAGGTCCATGTGTCCAGGTAGTGGCTCTCAGATCCTCTTTACTCCACCTGAGGGGTACTCTGTGGTGCAACAATTGCCTTGTAGGCATGGCAAGGTGATTTTGAGTAGCACCACCAGAGAAAACTTCTTGGTTCCTAGGAGAAGCTTTTAGAGGTAGGTTGGATATGTGCAGAAGGATCTTTCTGGTTCAGTTAAAGGTAGATTGTTTTGTTTTGTTTTGTTTCAAATGTAACTTAAATTGCCTCTGTGCTCCAAAGCTGGGAGATTCCCGCAGTGTTTGGAGATGAGGAAAATGGAAGAAAGTTGGGCAGGAAGCTGTAGAGTGAGTGGATTGTGTAGCTGGTGTGTGAGCTGCAAGCGAGGGGTGATGAGAGCCAAGGATCCATCAGTCTGGGAGGACATCCTAGCGCAGACCCACTGTGGAGGAAGAAGCCAGAGCTGTGAGAGCAGAAGGCTGACAAGAGCACAGTTTGAGAGCAGCGCGTTGGAGAGGAATGAGATAGGGTCGGAGAATCACTGCCTGCTACGACCCAGGTGATCTCTCCAGTGAGCACTGGCATCCTGGCTCTGCCATTACTGGCAAAGGGAGAGCATCAGACCTTGCCCAGACCTCAGGGAGCTTCGTGTGTAGCTGTGAGGCAAGGGACAATGGGGCTGGGACAAACTGGGCTCCCAGAGCCAAGCAGCAACTTGCAGCTTTCCAGGGGAGGAGCCATGCTGGGGAGGACAGTGGTGAGAGCAGGCATTAGTGTCTTTGAGGGTTAGGACAAGCTGTCCTTCTGAGCTTCCAGCATGTGCCCAGTGAGCTCCTATGTAGGGATCAAGGTTTTTGAGGAGACCTAGCTGCAGTTCAGTGTGCCCAAGGGTGGCCCTTAGCAGTCTGCAGGACTCCCCACAAGCCTGTCCCTGATAGCAGGAACTCGATGTGGGCCACAGCAAAAGCAATAGGTAAAAATTACTCGTTTAAACTAGTTTACATGTTGGATGTTTTAAGAAAACCCAGTTATTGTCTGTCTGCTCCCCTGGACAAAAGGAGCTATCACAAGTGTGTCTCTGCCACACTGGTGACGACTGGGGCAGGAGCCCGGTCAGACTGGTGGCTGTGGTGGTCTCTGTCCACCCAGGCTCTGTTTCTGCTGGGGGAACAACTGAGCTGATGGAAGTGGTCCCTGACAGATGAGGCTGTCCCTGTCCCACTGCTGTCCTCAGAGGCGAGGATGTGCCCTCCAGTACCTGACCTCTGCCAGGCTCTCCTGAAGCCACCAGAAGTGGAGGCTGTAAAGGCTCCTGTTAGTGCTGAGCCCTTCTGTGTTTCCTCTGGTGGGCAGGGGCTTCCAGTTTCTTTGTTACCCCAAATTTCAGGCTATCCCATCCAGCTCCTCGCTGCCCACGTTTGCTGAGCATTGCAGCCACTTCCATCCCCGCTATGCGGCTGCTGCATGAAGCAGCCTGGGGACTCGGCGTCTTGTCCCTCTCTCCCATCACCTGCTGAGAATGATGCTGTTCCCGCCCAGACCATGGGAGAAACAGAAAGTTCAGTGCTTCCTAGGCAGGGAAGGAAGTTTTCTTCCTGCTTCTGCCCTTTCCCATGTTTTTTCCCCCATTTAGCTTCACCTCTGGACCAGCCTGATGATTTACCCTGCAGCCACATTAGATTTCAAAGGTGACTCAAGGTTCCCCCATTACTTGACAGGCGGTCCCAGCTCTCCCACAGCAGCTGCCGGAGAGCCTGCACCTTCCTAATGTGGAGCCAGTGCCGGGCGTGGGGCTTGATCCCATCATCCAGGCTCTGGGGAAGGCAGGGCATCACTGCAGGGTGTTCCTTCGGGTGTAAGTCCTGCCAGGCCAGGGGACCTCAGTCCTTTCCCCTTCCTTTCCCCATGGTTCAGCTGAGAGCCCCTAAAATGAGGCTTTTATGGGTGCGGGGTGGCAGTGGAAAAGTGAACCACGTCCACTGCGCCATAGGTGTGGGTCAGAGCAAGCGTTGGATCCCCGGATGCTCTAACACTGTAAAACCAGAGGTTTGTGGCTGGGAAGAGGTTTTGGGGTTGTACATAATTATTGTAACCTGTACCTTTTTGTAATTGTTTTTAATAAAAGGGTGTTGTCTAGACGCATGCTCCTGAGTCTGGGTCTGCTTTGCCTGCGGCCAGATCAGGGCGGACGGGTGCTGGAGCCATCCTGGAGGCGGGGAGGGCCTGGGCAGGCTTCCCTGGAGCATCCCCTCAACTTGCAGCCGCTGGGATTTCCTGCATGTCCTCACACAGCCGCTCTGCAGCCAGGTCTGGCCTTGCCCCTGCGCTTCTCACTGGCTTCGGTGGCCGCAAAAGTCCAGCCCAGCCCCCTGGGACTGTGAGACGAGGTGATGCGGTGCCATGGGCCCTATCCTTGTTCTGTGCAAATTCTTACCCTTCATGTGGTGTCCTGGTTCCCAGTGCCTCTCACCTCCGTCCCAAAGCTGGGATGAGAGCCCAGGAGCACCAGCGCCCGCTGTGGCGTCCTCCCAGTGCCCGAGCAGGCTCCCTGGGAGAGCCCGTATCAATCTCGCAAATGGGGCAGGAATTAAAGTGCCAAGTGAAGGAGCTGATTCAGCACGGAGGAAGAGGTGAAGGTAAAAAGTTCAAATAAAAAAATAATAGGCTATTAGATGACCTCACTGGCAATGTGTTTTATTTAACGCGCTGGTGATGGCTCGGCGATGGCAGCGGTTACTTAGGAGGCTATAAAAGTTGTGGCTGACCTGTGTGCTCAGCCACCTTTATGGGCCTTTGAGGTGCTGGATGCTCTGGCCTCCCCCCCTCCCCAGCGTGGGGTCGGCCCCCTTCCCCCTGCCATGTCCCCCTCTTGCAGGTCACCGTGCCCTAGGGGTGCCAGGAGGGAACAGTCACTCCGAGGTGATGCCAGCCATCAGGGAGCCCCTGTAGTGCCTGGAGCGTTTTGCTTTGCTGCTTTTTTTGAGCCTGTAAGGGACCCTGTGAGCCTCCTCGGGTCCAAGGGCTGAAGCCAGGGGGATTTTTAGGGTTGTGAGAGCCCTGGTCCTGGGTGAGCACAGGTCCCACAGCCTCCAGTGTGCAGATGGACATGGGGATGGAGAGACAGAAAAACAAGGCACCGTTTCCACCCCAACAGGAGGAGAGAGGTGAGTTTGTAAGTGCTGGTGCATCACAGATTCCTCTGCTTTGTCCCCCCTTGCCGGAGTCCAGTCCCTCTGCCCGCATTGATCTGCGGAAACAGCCTCTGGCCCCTGTCCCAGTCTGAGCTCTTTTCCAGTGCATTGGTGCCACTGGGCTGGCCGTGTCCTCGGAGCCATCATGGGTACAGCCACCCGCTGTGTCTCTGATGGTGCTGTCAGAGCAGCTGCAGCTGAGACCCGGCAGCTTATCACACACAGCTCTGTGCAGATGCTACCAGGGTTTGCGCAGGGTCTCCTCCTGTAGCATTGTCCCACAGCGAGGGCATCCATGGGGCCTCTGTGTGTCAGCCACCCCACAAAGGTCAGAGGTTTTTACCATGGTTTGTTTGGATGCTCCGGGAGGATGAGGGCCAGGGTAGAGAGGCAAGCGTGGATCACCTGTCGGGGGTCCCAGCTTGTGCATGCAGGCAAGAGAGCCCTTACGTGGGGACATTGGTACAGTGGGGTGCTTTCTGCTGCCATCCATGGGGACAGGGACCTTGTGGCAGCCGCTGTGCTTGTGCACCCTCCGCACCCCTCCTTGCTCCTGGGCTCGTCCTTGGGCACAGTGCTGAGCCTGGGCACCTTGGCTGCTCTGCCTGTGCCTCAGTTTCCCCTGTAGGGGCAGCAGGGGATTCCTGTGTTCCCCCCATGTCCCAGACCCCTAAAGTGCTCTGCAGTGCTGGGGACAGCTGTGGGGATCCCCAGAGATGGGGTCCCCGTTCCCAGCTCTAAATGTGCAGCAGGATGAGGTGGGTGACACTGGCCAGACTGGGGAGCAGGGGCTAGCGATGGGGGAGAAGCTGGGTCACCAGCAGTGTCCAGTCCTGTCCCCTCCAAGTGCTGGCCCCTGGCCCAGGGTGGCCAGGAGCAGAGGAGGAGGATGTGGGTGCTGGGCAGGAAGAGGGCAGACTGGTTGTGCAGGTTTTTGGGGGAAAGGGGGAGTTTTTGGGTGTCGGAGGTGGATGCTGGGTGCTGAGGGCATTGCTCGCTCCTTCCACCGCCTCTGCAGCTGAGCCAGGACCAAAGTTTGGGGCATTACCAGGAGCCCAGGAGCCATGCGTGGGGTTGCTCCTGGACCAAGAAATGCCCCATATCCCCCAGGGAAACGGTTCTAAATTATTCTTGTTATTTTTTCTCTGAACAAATGGGGCTTTGTAGCTGCTTGGCTGCTTGGAACAGGGCACCTGGAGCTGCTGGGGCCACCACCGAAGGTAAAAAACCAGGCTCAAAGCTTTAAATCTTCCCTGTGAGCACCAGAGGCTGCACACAGTACCCGGCCATCACTGTAGGGCAGCCCCAGTGGTGTCTTCTGTGTCCAAAGAGGGGGACACACCAGGATGGTCATCGTGGCACCCAAATGATACCCTGTGACACCCGGGATTGTCATTGTGGCACCCAGGGGAGCACCCTCCACCCCATCGCTGGGCTGTGCCCGGCCTCCCAGCGCTTGCTTAATTGCACAGGGAGGGGTTCAGCTAATTGCAGGGGGCGATTGATTGGTAAAAATGTCATCTTTGCTGGCCGCGGTTGCCAGGGTGACCTCGGCTGTTCTCTGCCAGCGCTATTGGGTCCCGGGTGCCCAAAGCCACCAGTCACATGTTCCTGTGGGGTGGACGCTGGGGTGCGATGTGGAAATCTCTTTCCTTCCTCCAGATCTGGGCCACTGCTGCTGGAAGCAGCAAGCAGCTGTGAAATCCCAGGGGGCTGTGGAGGTTTGTGACTCTGGAGGTTTGGGGCCAGGGTGTCCCTGCTATGTCAAAAAAGTGGCTGCTGACCCTTCCCAGCAATGCTGGTGCTGCCCTTATCCAAGGGTCTCTCTGGGGTTCTGATGCTCCATGTCCAACAGTGTGGGGAGAGGACCTTGGTAGGAGATGACAGATGAGGGCCAAAACACCAAATTTCCTTGTGGATGCTGCTCCAGGGCCAGGCCTCAGCCCCACAGAAGGCAGGTGATGGGATGGGGAGTGGGATGGAGGAAATGCTGCTTGTGTTGGGAGAGAGGGCTTGGTTTGATGGTAATGGTTGTGATCTGGGGCTGTGAAAATGCAAAAAGTATCTCACAGAGGGGTTGGCCGGACCCCACTGAAGTCAGAGATGAGGGTTCCCCTTCCCCACCAAGATGGACTCCTCTTTGCGCCCACCGCATTTCATTTTGAACTGGCCTGTGCTGCCCTTGTGTAAGGATTAATAATTCCGTTTGGCTCCACTCACAGCCCCAGCCCTGGGGGCAGTGCTTGGGTGAGGTTTGGATTGGTTTTTCCCTCCCCTTTCAGGAGGCGAGGGTCAGCCCTGGGATGAGGATGCACCCAAATCCACCCCCACTGTCGTAGGTTGGGTGCTGGCTGGTGTCACCCCGCGCCCCATCGGGACACGATGCAGCTGTGTTGTTTATGGACCTCCAGCGAGTTATTCATGATGGTGCAGTAAATGCTTTATGGACTGCGGGCCAGCGCGTCGTTAATTGCCTGCGGGTTTCGGTGGTTAATTGCAGCAGGCAGTTAATGTAACGAGGGCTGAGGCAGGGCCACTGCGGTGGGGTGCAGGATGCATGCAGGGAGGATGGGAGAGCTGGGAAACTCTCATCTTGTTAGCTGCTGTCACTAATGAGGCGGCCTCTGTCCCCAGGTGGGTTTGCAGTCCCAGCGCTGTCACATTGGGGCTGCTCAGAAGTGGCAGTTTGGTTGTGCCTTCAGCCTCCTCTTCCTCGTCTGGGTCACAGCTGGCCCCTGCTCCCACTTTCCTAGGTTTTCACAGCCCGAGCCCCTCCAAGCCCCCAGGGCCCCCCAGTGAAACCAGTTTAGTCTCAGTACAGCCCCACACCCCACTGCCCAAATCTGCCTGAACACCACCTCAGAGGTGGCCACAGCCACCCATTGCCCTCGGATATGGCTT
>NW_010183262.1:0-31279 GCF_000695765.1 Mesitornis unicolor
CCTTCCTGTGCAACCTCATCTGGGTGTTCCTGCTCCGGCAGGGGGATTGGTCTGGATGAGCTTTGGAGGTCCCTTCCAATCCCTAACGCTCTGTGATTCTGTGTAATTAGGGCTAGATGTATTGGTCACTGAAGGGAAAATCACTGAGAACTTGGGGCTTCCAGATCAAGCCATGTTATTTTAACTTTTATGTTATTGTAGCTCTTTTTCCCTTTCAAACCCAGACTCCTAGAGCAGTTTCAGACTTCAGCATCTTTTGTTTGTTAAAGCCATTTACTAGCAGTAAAAAGCTGGAAAGCTTGAATCCCAGTGCGAAGGTTAGAAATCAAATGGACACATGGAAATAAATTGTGAAATTTATCCTTTAGAGTACCTCATGAATTCGAATCAATTTCCAGAGACTTGGGAAAGGTTTTGGGTTTTGTTCTTTTTTTCAAGTTTCAATTAGCTGGGTTTGACATTAATATAAAATGAGCTTGTTTTGTCTCTAGGAAACATTCTGACTCCTCTGAGTAGGATTCAGTAGGTTACTTCTGGGTAATTAATTAATTAATCCACTAATTAATTAGTGATAAGGAGAGAGCAGCACAAAATTCACAAAAACCTGAAAAAAACATTTTTTCTCCACTGCCCTGGGCAACTTTGTCCAATCATTTGACACATTTCACTTATATTATGAGCTCTTAGGCTGGTAACAAAAAGCACACAGTACATTGCCTTAAGAGCAAAGAAACCATTAAGCAACAGTACAAGAGGTGCAGTAATAGAATGGAGCCGTCATTATCATGGCACAGCCGATCCTGATGCTGAGTTAAACATCGCAAGGTGAAACTGCTGCTGATTATAAGCAAGGCCAGTCTCTGATTTATCCCTTGATGACTACAAGGGTGGTGGGATGAATCATGCTTTAAATCAGTTTGCCTGTCCACCTACCTCTTTTTGTGTCTTGTACTCTCCTTGGTGATCTATATAAATCCTTCATTCTGTTTTCCTAAACTTGAAATTGTAAAAGCATTGTTGGTTAATAATTCAGAGATGCAGAGTTTATAAACAGGGCATGAGAGAAGGCTTGGGTTCCGGGAAAAGCTGCTGACTTTGTATTGGAAAATATTCAGGATGGGCAAAAGGTTAGTAAAAGTTACAAATAACAAATTACATAGCTGAGTTACTTGATAGTTTCTTCTGTGTTTCTCATGTGCTTATTGTACAAATATGACACATTTTTTTTCAAAGGCTGATTAATCAGATGTGAGAATATGATTTTGGAGTTTCTCCTTGCAGATGTAGCAATTAACATTCAGGGTGATTAATTACCTTCTATTATTTTTTTTTCTTAGAGTGGGTAAAGAGTTCAGAAGTAATATACAAACCAGAGAGGAACTGATTCTTGCTTGTGAAGTATTAGCAATAGATTTATTCCAGCATTGTAATCAATGCTGCCTGAGAGGTTTCTTCCCTGGGCTTATAGCTTGTTTTTCTTAGTTACCAGCTGAGCTCTGTGTCTAATCTCCCTCCTTCTCCTGTGTCCTTCCCCATGATTTAACTGTTTCCAACTGCTCTGGTTTGCTGCCATAGAATCAGTTTTCTGTTCAACAGAGCTGCGGTTTGAGAAAACCCAGCCGTGAGTTTCAGACGCATCCCCTTGGTGTGCACCAGCTGTGGTTAGTGCAGTGTAAAGCTCCCAGTGATAGAGCCTGACACAAACCGTAACAAATGGCAAATGTCTTGGAAAGTGACAAACTCACAGTGGAAAATTCTCTATACTGTAGAATGGAGCATGAACAGACCTGCACTTTTAAAAAATAACAATAAACAGCTGGATGAAGAGCTTAGGTTTCATAACATCAGGCATGAAATCAGCCCAGGCACTCTTCAATATCCTGTTGTTCCTTGGACAGGAATATAATGAGTAAGGTGCTGACTCTAGTCATTGTCTGCTGGTATTGGCTATCTTTGCCTAGTAAGATGATACAATACCCCAGAAAACACAGAAATCCTAACACTGGTAACACATGCCAAATAATTGTGTGCAGTTCCAACTCAACCTCACTAATGAGTATGCAAAGCATGTTCCCTGAGCTGTCCTACTCCTCTGTCACTGCTTCTTCATCTCTTGCTGCCTGGCATGTGGCAGGAAACATTAAGCTGGTTTCTCACACTGTAGAGAAGCAAACTGCAAGAGGCTGTTAACTGAAGGAAGCGTGGTTTAAAAAATGTTCCTAGAGGAGACGTCTCTGTTTATGTTTTAATGAACAGTCCAGCATACAGGCATTATGTGTGCAGACTGGTTATTTCACTAGGGGAAAAGACTTTTCTCCTGTAGCACAGGTGGTAGTGACCCGCACTTCGACATGAAAGGTCTGAGAGCTAAGCCCTTGCAACCTATCAATCACAGCTTCATTGCACTTTAGTGTCACTGCAGCGGCCTCTTGTTAATGCTGTTCAGGCTATGGAGTTGTGAGCCTGTACAGCTGATGAGTGGGCAAAGACATTTGCCTCTGGAATATGTGTGATTTTTTCACCCATTCTGATAAAAAGTGACTCAGGCCAGAATCCTAATGAGGATTTTCCAACTTGATATATTCAGCAAGGGACTGGAAAAGAGTGCAGAGCTCAGTAGCGAACTGTCTGACTGCAGTGGGGTGGTGCACAGAAACAGAAAATGTGAGGTTTCACTCAGTAACATGCAGACTGCTCTGCAATCCACTTCCTAATGTGTCCATCACTTAGCATTTGCAGGTATTACAGCTGTTCTTGATGTAGTTTAGTAATGTGAATGACTGTTTATGGCCTTAAACTGTTTTGGGGGGTTTTGGGGGTTGGTTTTGTTTTTGGGGTCTGGGGTTTTTTTTTGTGTTTTTGTTTTGGATTGTGTTGGGGTTTTTTTTGTTTGGTTTTTGTTTTTTTTTATTAAGATGAAAAAGTGTTGATTCTCTTCAACAGTTAAAGTTAGTCTCCATCCATCAGCACAACTGAATTTTAATGGTCCTACCAGATAATTATTTATAAAGTTATGTCCAGAGATCAGGAGTATTGTCAGTTGACTAAGTCACAAAGTGCTTTTGGTCCTTTTATTTTGCAAACTGCAACATTAAAATTAGCTAGAGTGAGTAGAAGAAACAATGTCATCCAACTTCCAAGAAGGATGTTTCATGGAATACCAGTTAATGATAACGACTTCTTTCTCTCTGCTGGTGATGCCCTCGTTGAAGCAACCCAGCACCCTGTTAGCTTTCTTTGCTGCAGCAGTTCACTCATATGGAGCTGCTTGTTCACCAGGATCCCCATGTTCCTTTCACAGTTTGTCAGTGTCCCCACCCTAATTCATTTTGAGACAAAAAGTGAAGGAAGGAAAGGCTATGCTCAATGAAGCCCAAAACCAGATCTGACATAATCGGTCCATGTTCCTAGAAACAGGGTGGATGTAATTGAAAGAAGACTAGGGCAGTCCAAATTGCAGATGCAGGTTATTGATTAAAGTTTGAAATACACAGTATGTCTTTGTGCCAGTAAGTTCTCTTTCTCAAGCCTGAATATGTAAATCGCAAAGATTACTTCTGTTCAGTCTCTTTCTGCAATCTGCAAGAAGATCTATGGCAGCATGAGTTACTTGTAATTTGAATTTCAAGCTTTAATTTCAAGATGTTGTATAGTGGTGATATGACAGGAGATTTCCACTTGCCCATAGAACTTTTCTTAGGAGCTTTGCCATGCTTTTCGTCTCTAGGTGACTTTCTCTAGTGAAGGCAGTCCCAGTATGCGAGGAAGTGTCTGGGTAGGTTTCTCACACCTTTGTGGCAGTCTGAGACACAGGCTCTGGAGGAAGCTGTTTTTCTGTAAGGTCTAGTGAATAAAATGCCTGTTTTAGGTATTCATGCCAGCTACTTTTTATAATGTTCTGAATGAGAGAAGGCAGTTCAGGCACTTTGTCTGCAGGAAGGAAGCAATTAAATTATTAGCACTTTGAGAAATTAAATGATGTAAGTTATGGCAGAATAAGTTTAGCAAAATGTTATAAAGTAAGAAAACAATTAAAAAGAGTTATATAAGGTTGGGTGGCTTCTTTATTGTGATAGAGTGAGCAGTTAATTGATTGTCATATTGCTATAATGTACCAGGGCAGCTGTGAGAGCAAATGGAGAAGTCTCTGCTCAGGATGTGCAGAGAAAGGGACGTGTCTTCTAGGAAAATGGGAGTGAGCAGCAGACTGCTACCCTCAATTCCTTTTCCCTGTATCCTGTGAAGAGACATGAAGTACAGAGAAATTCCCTATCATTCTCCTCAGCTTTCAAAGCCTGATGCTGCAAGATTACATTTAGCTCTCCTCATGACTGTGAGGTGGGAAGCAGAAATGCTTCAGAAGTGGATCCCAGAAATGGGCGAAGCAGAGGGGTTGCTCTGTCAGCACTGGCAACAGAGCCCTGCAGCTTCTAACAGACGTGATCTTAACTCTCCCAACCTTTCCTTCATACAGGATAAGGCAACAAGCATTAAAAGTCAGGAGTATAAGGGGAAAGCCTCTCAATGTAGTCAGGTCTACAAGCTCTGCACTCTTTCTGATTCTTTGCTCCAGTTCTCATTTCGCACTGTTTAAAAAGAATCTGGCCTGAAACACTCCCCTCAGTCTCGTCTTGAAAGTGGCGCTCTCTCATCTTCATCTGTTCTTGTGGTGCTGGCTGGTATGAGCTTTTCAGCTGGGGGACACCTGTGTGACTGCAGGGATGGTCAGAGGTAAACGGACACAATGATGGAATAAGGTCCTACATGCAATGAGTAGGGGAAGTTGTCAGCAACACTTGGCCGTGCAGCTGACTTGCTTTTCTGAAATGAGAAAGGACAAAAATAACCAAGGTAGTAAGGAGGTAAAGAAGATGCTAGTAATTACCAAGCACTCAGTCTAGGCAGGAGAGAGGAACCCAGAGCCAGGGTATGTACCAGAGCTGTTAGCAGGTACTAGCAACTTATCCCATTAGGTTGAAGTAACTACCAATAAAACCTAATCAATGAAATCCCTTTTAAGTTGGTTGGATCAGTGACCCAGAAAATAGCTCCCCTGCAGAAGAGGAAATGATCGTCTATAAAGTGAGAAGTCAATGGGAAAAATCTATTAAAGCGAGTGAGCTGTGCGGGGACCTTTGGTGTCAACTGAAACCTCCTGGAAAGGAGCCACAAACCCCGCCGCGGGCTTTGACCCCCTCCCGGTGCCGCCGGGCCCAGCAGGGGGCGCTGCAGACGCCCCCGTCCCGCTCACGCGCAGCTCGCGGGAGGGGCCGGGAAGGAGGGGGCGCAGAAATGAGGCGAAGAGCCGGGACCTCGGGGTCGGCCCAGGAGGTCGGGAGAGGCGAGCGCGGTGTGCCCAGCCGTGGGGGCGGGGGTGATCGGGGCCCTGGGGCCGCCCCGGCGTGCAAGACCCCCGCACGACCCCCCCACCCCGCCCCCAGCAGCCGGTTGCACCAGAATCGCTCACTTTCTGCGCTGACTTCAGACAGAGGCCGGCACGGTGCAGAAGGTGAATCTGGTGGACCAAAGAGGGCATTAGGTAGCAAAGGGTTTTCTGGCACCCAAATTCAAAATTACTCACCCAATAAAAGAAGTTGGAAAGCAAAATATTCCATTTCTCATAGGATTCTTCTTTTGGTCCCCAAAGCAGCTTTCCATTGTCTAGCTTTAGACAGTACTGATTGATTGCTAAGACTAGAAGACAAAAAGCAGAGGCTCTGCCTTGCTACTGTCTCGTCTCAGGAAATTGCTCTGTTATGTCAGAAACTAAACAGACGTCGGAATAATTCTGTGAAAACTGGGAAAAGTATCTTGAAAGAAGTTTTTAACACAGACCTCCTGGAAATCTAATTGTTAAGATCTTGCTATGTATGAAATTCCAGCTAAGCTTAATTTGGCTCAATTAACTTGTAAAATATTTTTACAAAGTGCTAGATCATCTGCCATCCCCCTTCATTACATAAAAATGAAGAGAAATTCAGTGATACAAAATAAGTCAGGAATCTAGGAATATTAGTTACCCAGAGCTAGATCCTGACCAATCAATACAGACTTCATTCTTGCACATGAGTCATAGTAAAGAAGTCAAGAACATCCATGCAGAAGCAGAAGTATCAGTCCAATCTCTTCCCACATTTTCAATTTTAAAAGTACTGGAAATAATAGAGCAAATCTGTCCCCTGGGACACTCAGCCCCTTTTGCTTTTCTCCTGCTGCCTCTGATTTTTTTATTACATATAAACAGAAAAGGGGGTGGGGGGTAAGAAAGCTCGTAAACACCAGAAGACTCGGTGAAAAACATGTGCAACCTCTGCACACCCTCTTTAAAAGCAGTAAGAAAAAATCCATAGAATTACAATTTGAGGAAACTTATTTCCTAAAGAAGCTGCCTTGGGACTGGAAGGTCATACAGCTGCAGGAGCTGAGATTTTTTTCTTCCTGTAGAACCATTATGTTAAAACTCCAGATTCTGGAAGCCTGAAAAGAAGATCCTATTTTATGAGATTTTTACCTTGTTTTCTTTATAAACTGTTTAGTCCTGGTGTCTGGCCAAGTAGGCTTGCCAGAGAGAACTTGTGTTTAGCGAGGGGAAGAAGTGAGTCATCCATTTATAGCACAACACATTTTCTGAATGAAGCCTCTGATGGGGTGATGTTCATACTTTGCCAGACAAACCGGTTTATGGCATATTGAAAACCTAAAGATATGCAAATATAATATGTATTTTATATGAAATAAATGTTAAATTTGCTATTTAAAAGACATTTTAAGTCAGTATAAATGTGCCTCACAGAATACTCCGCTCTTTGTCTTGAAGGAGCAAGCAGTGTCCTCTTTTTCTGACTGTGGATATAATTACAGAGGGAAGGTAGGAAAATTCCCTTCTTAACCCCACTGTAAGTAACAGTAAAAGACACTAGGAGATACCACTGGCCAAGACGTGTGCTTTCCCTGGAGTTCTGCGTGCTCTGGGGGTGTGGGGATGGTGAGGATCCTGAGCAGCAGATGCAGAGAAATGGCCTTGTCCAAAGGCCGTGTCCTGCGGGAGCTGCGGCCCCGTGCCCTCTGCCTGGCCAGACCCCGCGCCTCCTGCTGCACTTTCTCTGCTGCGTAAAAGGCAGCAGCAGTGCAAAAAATCCTCAGCTCTGTACTAAATTGAAATTACTCTTTCTTAGTAGCCCAGAATTAAAAGCAATAATCCAAGGTTTTGAAATAAACCTTTGTTTTTCCTTATAACAATTTTCAGCATAAAAACATTTTAGGAATTGCTCACAATAAAAAAAAAATAAATCATAGATTTCCCAACCAACTCTGACAATGTTTTAAAGCACCTACCAATTACTTCTGTTTGTCAAGAGTTTTCAGTGTAAATTCGTAGTGATGCACTGGCTAGGTACTACTTAGGGAACTCTGCTGTCTGGTCAGGTGGCTGCAGCACCTCTCTCCTTTTCAGAGCACTTCCCTTTGTAAGAGTCTGTGGTGGTCTCTTCTGAAAGCTGCTGGTATTGGTGACACTGCTGGTCTGGTATTGGTATCACTGCTGGTCTGGTATTGGTATCACTGCAGAGTGCTTTGTTGCTTTGAACTTCCACTCCAACTAAACTGGGGTCAGGGACGGTGGCTCCCATGAAATGCTGAGTCAATTTGATTACTCTGCTGCTCTCAGAGCTGCAGTGGCCCTGACCCCTCCAGTACTGACACATCTTGGTCATTCAGCACAGCAGAGGAGGCTCAAAGGCGGCACAGTTCTCCTAACCTGTGGCATCTGTAGTGGTCTGAAAAGGGAAGTTACAGCACACCTGGATCATGAAAAACAAGACTCCATACTGTCCTCACCTCGGTGTATCGGAGGCCATCATGGACAGGGGCATTGCTTTGTGCCTTATGGAGGAAAATACACACTTTAAAGCAGGAAATGAAAAGAACCTCACCAAAACCCCTGGATCCCAGAAGCGTTGGCAGCCTGGGATTTGCTTCTCTGACAAATAGACAAGAGCAGGGGGTGGTGGATCCATGGTCTTTTCAATGTCTGCATGATAAGGAACACTTTCCACCTTGGGGCCAGCACAGGGTATACCAGTCAAGATGGTGCTTGGCCTGTTGGGAGGGACAGAAAGAAGTTGTTTGGGCCATTGCACAACCATGCT
This sequence comes from Mesitornis unicolor, assembly GCF_000695765.1. Taxonomy (NCBI): domain Eukaryota; kingdom Metazoa; phylum Chordata; class Aves; order Mesitornithiformes; family Mesitornithidae; genus Mesitornis; species Mesitornis unicolor. Next base: position 8,148 of record NW_010183262.1, read on the forward strand.
TTGCACTTCCTTTATCATCTGTAGTCACCCCAGCTCATCTTCCCCCCACTGCAGCAAAGGAACTTTGTGCTCTTTTAGTGAAGGTGTCTCTTTCAGCAACCCCTGTGCATTGCAGAACCTTCTGAGCAAAGGCAACCCCCTGTGGTTCCTCCTGTTTACTTCAGTGAAGAATGAAGTGATTAATGAGGCCAGAACATATCTTTTCTCCCCAGGATCCACAAGAGAGGCACAGCTGAATAAATACCCCATGTTATTGCAGTCTGCTTGGTTGGGAGCTAAACTGCAGGTAGCAGAGAGCGCTGCCAAATGTAGTTATGGCTGCATTCTGCATCCACTGACAAACTCGCAGATGAGAGCGAGTCAGAAAGATTTATGAGGACAAAGTTACATTCCTGCCTTTCCCTGTGCTGGAACTGGAGCGCTCTGTGATTCCTCTGGGGGCAGGAAGACTCTGTCTTGTGCTCTTCTGTTCTTTCAGCATGCGCCTTTAGAGGAAGTCTGAGATACAGCTCGGATGATCCGGCGTAGGCTGGGTTTTTTGCATTAACAGTCATCTCTGCCCTTATACAGCATTTTGCACCCCTCCATAATGATAATTCATTTTCCTAAGAAGCTTTATATTTTGGGCTCATATCCCTGTGGAATAGTATGCAAAGATGCTCTTATGGCACATGAAGGTAAAGGGTTGATGCATTCTGATTTAGCCAACAGTGAAGGTATGTGTAAACAAGATTGGGTTCAATAAGAAGCACAGGATCCTACAGAGAGCTATGAGAGTTATCCTACAGAGGAGGTATGGAAGTGCTGGAAGGAGGAAAGCGTTGTCTGTGAGATTTTCAATCTTTGTTAGTGCTTTTGCTCTCTACAGGTTGTTTAATAGACTCTTTTGTCTGAACGCCAACAAAAAATGGAGAATAAAAGACTAAAACAAAAGAATTAAAAAGGAACAAAACTAAGTCTTCAGGAAGTGTACACTGCTTAGGTCTCAGTACTAACACGTTATCAGGAGACGACTGCTTTCTTTCTGCTTTCTTTCTGGTCTCTTAGAAAAGCAGTAGCAGAAGGCTGGGAAAGCGTCGTCTGCGAGATTTTCAATCTTCGTTAGTGCTTTTCTCTCTACAGGTTGTTTAATAGACTCTTTTGTCTGAACGCCAACAAAAAATGGAGAATAAAAGACTAAAACAAAAGAATTAAAAAGGAACAAAACTAAGTCTTCAGGAAGTGTACACTGCTTAGGTCTCAGTACTAACACGTTATCAGGAGACGACTGCTTTCTTTCTGCTTTCTTTCTGGTCTCTTAGAAAAGCAGTAGCAGAAGGCTGATTCCCAGTGATTGCAGACTTAATATACCACGTTTCCAAACCTTCACAGAAAGCATTAAGGTTAACATTTGCACTAATGTCTGGAGCATCTTGAGCATCAGATGGAGTGATTTGAACAGCATCCCTGGCTGTTCACAAAACCTGATCGTTGTCAGTCTTGCACATACCTTTCCTTTGTGACATGAGAAGACACAGCCATTTGCATTTGCTTTAGCTGCAATGCTATGTATTTCCTGAAATAAGACATTGATTCAATGGATTGAAAGACTCAGGCTCTTGCTGGGCTTTCCAAGCTTGTTGAACTTCCTCTTGGTGCTGGAGGGCAAAAAGGGTATGCCCAGTTTTTGTGTTCAGTCACTGGATTCACTGGTCTTGTGAATGGTTGCATCTTGTGTAAATAAGAACAGGATGCAAACTTAGCAAGAGTGGAGAAACAGAGTCATAACTAGGAAAGAAAACACCAGTGATTTTTTTTTTCAAAGGAAATCAGTATTGAATGAATTTATTTTCATGTTGTGTTTAACTTCTGAAATGTGTTAAAGTGCTTTGGACTTGGAAATAGAGTAACCCTTCTGTAATCCTTTTCTAAAGTCCACAGAGAAAACAAAGATGTTGATTTAAGATATACAGCAAAAGGCATGGGGGAACCTGCTGCGGGCTCTTGCTGTTTAGGGTCATGGCTTACATTGCACAGCCCCACTGACTTGGGATCAAGCTCAAGGTTCTTGAATGATACAAAAACATTTGACACTGTTTTTCAGTGAGGCTAACTTGCTAACGTGAGTGAACACAGAGACACTGTAACTAGGACAAATCCCACATTCCTCTGAAATTTCCAAACCTCTTTCCGCCATTCCCCCCCCACCCTCCCTGCAGATTCCAGACAGATGAAATTTTCTTGGCATAGACCCATTCCTGGCAACATCTCTTTTCTGAATCACAATAAATCAGGACTTGAAGGTTAACTGATTGACAGTGTGGGAAGAGAAGGTGCTTGACTTTCTAGATCAAATACAGCTTCATCTGCCCACTCCCTCAGGTCTCGCCTGTGCTATTCCTTGTTTTCTGGAAAATTCAAATTTTAATTTGATTCCAAAGTTTGCAGAGCCCACTTGATACTGTTGTTCGTATGATAGTGTCAAGAGTGAGTACATTCCTCAGATCATAAATCATCTCAACCTGACCCCAATTAACTACAGACCCTGGATTTTGTTTCTCTCGGTTCTTACCAGCCATAACAAATTAGGTCATTCTGTGTCAGTGAGACATTGGAGCAGACACCACTGGGAAAGTCACAGGGGACTCTGTGATCCAGGAAGAGCAAAGGAGATGGAATGGAGCATATCTTCCTATTGCTTTCTAAATAGGAGCCATGGGATGCTTGGCAACATAGTTAAATGTTTTTAATAAGGATATAGGAAAACTATTTATCTTTAAGTTTTATTTAAATTTTGGTCACGTAGAGAATGAGGCAATATTTTACAGCTATGGCTACCTATCTTGCATAAAATGATTTAGTTTTACCTGTCCAAGCCCTTGTGCAAAAATCCAGCCAACCAGTCAAACACATCATGAGCTCAGGTGTATGCTGCAGGCATCTGAGCTCTCTCCCTGCTGGAGACTCCTTCATTTTTATGCAACATGCTGCAAAGATTACATGGGCCTTGTGTAAGAGACTGTGCGTCTGGCACTCTTAGAAAATGTGCAGCTGGAGAGGTTGATAGATCTCTCAGCTTTGAAGATCCTTCTAAACTAGTATAGCACCATTGAGAAAGTGTCATTGTTGTGTGGAATAAGAGCTTTCTGAGCTCAGTGTGACCCAGAAATCAGCAAGGTGTGGAAAGGGTGCCGACTCCATCATTCCAGAGGCTGAAATTTATGCCTTGGATTTGAACAGGAAAATCCAAATTACTCTCTCCTATAATGCACTGTGTTCACTATGTTGGTTTACCAATAACATTTATCTTGTTAATTTAAGTAATAGAAGGGCAGTAACGATTCGATAATGGTGAATAATTAGAAGGGCAATCAGCTCAGTTCTGTAAGGACTACCAGCAGGAGACATTTCCTAGGTGCTCTAGATCCCTTCTCCTTTAAAAAGCCTATGTGATAACATGAAAACAGATGCAGAATTGGATCACAGCCTCACAGGCTCTTTTGAGGAAAGACCTAGCTAAGGAAATGTCCATACTGTCTGTGACTCTCTGAAGTTCAACATTTCTAATGTCTCTGCCTCACAGACAGCTTGTACCATAGACTGGAGCAGACCACCAAAATCCTGTATTGAGATACCTTTGGTTATGACACAGATGTTGCAAAGCATGGAGAAAAGGAAGCCTTTGCAGAAAGAGCCTTTGCAAACTGGAACCAGGGTAGAAATGTAGAGCTTACATTTTGGATTAGTAATTTGTTTATAGGAAAGTCCTAAAACTATAAAGATTTCAGACTGGGTGTGAGTAGATAATTGTGTGTTCTGACAATTCCTGGCAAACAGCAGTGGTGCTGTATGCTTACATTTCCTCAACTTCCAACAGGCAGAAGTCAGAAGTTTGAACACTTAACTTCCTCTGAAAACTCCAGCCACTTGCATTTGCCTTCACTCCTGCTGGGGTGGAACAAGGAACCTTAAAGGGAGGGTTTAATGCGTAACAGAAGACATAAGTGACCGTAAGCAGGAAATCCTCAGAGATGAGAGCAGGGGCTGAACTGAGCAGCAGCATGCACTTAAACACTAATTCCAGTACCTGGCAAACAATCGAGGCAGGTACACAGACCACCTTCATCCTGTTATGCCTGAACAGCTTCTTGCAAAGTCCCAGGTACTCCAAGGAACACGCTCGTGGTCTGTGTTCTGCAGTTTGTCACCTAAAAGCCCAATGGATACCCAAGAGCAAGAGAAAAGCAGTCTGCAATGCTGCCAGAAGCGTGCAATGGAGGTGGAGGCATCTCAAGCACTGCAGCCTTTACATGTATGACCAGACTTTAAGTTCTCAGGCTTAATCTGTGTATAAAGTACACAGGTGCTTTTTAAAATATACACATCATCTTCTTACATGCCCTTATCTTCACTGACTTCAGCAATGACCTGACTCAGATTCTATAAAATAGGAATAAATGTCATGAAAGCAAGTCAGAGCTGCCAACATGCAGCGTGTTTGAACTTCACTCTTCCATAAGCAGCCGTAGGAAAGATAAATATGGCCATTAGTGAATGGTGTGCCAGCCTGGCAAGTGGTGGGGTAGGTTATTTAGAATTTCAAGAAATGCACTCTCAACATTAGCAGGCAGTTTCACACCTGAAGAATAATGCATTTTCCTTTAGTTTCCAACAAAAACAACCTGCCTTTAACACTGTCATATACCATTGCCTACTTCTCAATAGAGTAATGTAGTTTTTATTTGTGAAACATCATATGGTTAACTGCAATGAGCTCATCCTTTTTCTTGGCATCATCTCATCTTGATTCTGGCAGAGACACAATGAAATTACAGCAGAGAGTAGACTGTAAAAAGAGAGATCATTTTTTCTCCTAAAAATAATGCTAGTGAAGTTGGCCCTAGCAACTGTGAAGGAAAGTGAAAATTCAAGCTAAGTTTCATATTTGAAGTTAAACACAGATTCCAAATCCAACATTATTAGCCTCGCGTTGCTTTCCAAATGGTGAGTTATATTCTTCACATGCGTAAGAGGTGGCAAAGCAACTGGAACAGAGTAGAATAGTTGCAAAGGGTAAATGACTCGGAACGCTTTCCACTGAATTTGTTTCCCTTATGACTTTATTGGACTTAGTGAACAACTCCGCTAGAACTGGGGGGCTTGTTCACGAAGAAATCTTCAGGTAGGTCTGAGTACATTAAATTAGATTCCTTGAGCAAAAATCAGCTAATGATACACAAGCATAGACTGAAGTTAGCCTAAAATAGTCACACTGATGGCAAGAAGAGTCAGGCTGACCTTGGGTGCAAGCAGAACTTGACCTAAGCACAGAATCTCAACACTTCCACGAAGCTCAGCTTCTTGAGCTATACTTTTCCCCAAAATCTCCTTTTTGAATAGTTTCATACAGAAACAATTGAGAATAATTATCATGGACAGTGATACTACTTTTCCCTGGAAAATAACTTCCTGGCCAGATTTGTTAGTCACCCTGACACTGGGACCAGAGGTCTGTCCTCTTCCCTCCCTGCAGCTGAGGAAAGTGGATGGCCCAATGAAGTTAACCTGATAGATCTTTCTTTTTCTGAATTGGAAACTGTGCACAGATCCTCATCAGTTACATAACTTCTCTTGATCATCTCTCATGAGATGAGGGTTGAAATATAGAAATAGAATAGATAGAATAGTTACAGAATGAAAAGTAGATGAAAGTATAATACTGTAAAGATGATTGTGGTGAGTATTGAAAGGAGGAAACAATCCCTTTTCTGGTGTCTGTACCACCATCAACTTCACTGTAGCATTGTTGGGCTAACAATCACCTGGTGCTAAATTCCCATGTGTAGGAAATACTCTGCATGTGGGATTCTGGGTGACTTACTATCATGGGGTATGAACATGGGGCATCAGGATCTTTTGCTGAATTAAAAATTAAGAGCTGTAATAAAGCGTGTCAATTCACATGTTAGTTTCCTGCTCCAAAGCCCTTGGCATGACTGAGAGAAGTTTGAAAAGCTTTTTCTTCTTCAAAAAGGAAAGAGAGAAACATGACTCATACCTCCATGGTATGAAGTCAACATCCTCTTTGTTACTCGCTCCCATTATCTCTTTGCAATCTACTCCCAAAGGAGCTTCCAGACAACCAGCTGCTTACACTTGTGTAAAATATTTTTTTTTTAAAAAAGGATATTGTAGGAGGAGGGAGCAGTGGTGGAAAAGTCTGGTCCTGTATGAAAATCCTCCCTTCATGTAGAAACTAAACCAGTGTGGCACAGTGTGGGATGCTGCAGACACCTGTCTGCACCCAGTACTGAAGTGGAAACTCACAGAATGGTGTCACAGCCTGGTTGGGGTGGGAAGGGCCCCTTGGACACCACACAGTCCAACTCCTGCCAGAACAGAATAGCACAGAGAAGATCACCCAGGAACACATCCAGGTGTCTGAATGTCTCCAGAGAAGGAGACTCCACGGCCTCTCTGGGCAGCCTGGGCCATGCTCTGGTACCCTCACAGTAAAGAAGATTTTCTTATGTTTAAGTTGAACCTCCTGTGTACTAGTTTGTGACCAAATTGCCCCATCAAAATTCACAAATATAGTCCGAAAGGGATAGCCTGATGCTGAGATTATTTTACAGTCACACCAGACATGTTTCAGTCAGACAGAAGCCCCTTTACTGCAATCACTGGAAGAAAATGGATTTCCTGTCTATCTGCCCAGAAGTGCTGGGTGGATCCAGTATTCAGAGTCCAGTCACTAGCACAGACATATAATATTTCTGGAAGGGGCTGTACACTTTCCTCAAGGGAAAGGATTTACCCAAAATATCAGATAGTGGCTGATGAAATTTAATATGAGCACTGCTAGAGGTGGGGGAAGAAAGCAGGGTAATTGAAAAATTATGTGTCTATTCTGCAAGCTGCTCTGATCCATTGTGTGAGCTTCCATCTGTGCATAGGAAATTCTACTGGAAGTAGGATTTGTAAGCTTTGCTCATGTATAATATGACCCAGTCAAAACCTCTGGCAGTGAAGTGCTTCCTAAAAGGGCTCTCTTGTTTTCCAGAGGGTGCGAACTGAAGGGTTAGGTTTGTTAGTCACACCATGCCCCCAATCAGGAGGACTGTACACATGGGGACTTGGACTGTCCTCATGAGCTCGGGACAGGGTGGGAGGTTGGAAGAGAAACCGGAGGAGAAACGTGCATAATCAGGCACCCCATGTGCCACCGTGTGCTCTGGGTGCAGCTGTGTCCTCCAGCACCCTGTGTGCGGAGCAAGGAGCACCATGGCATCTGTGTCCTGAACCTGTTCCATCTGTGAGTGGGAAGAGATGAGTTATTTCCCAGTGGTTGGAATGTGAAAGACTATTGAAAGGTGGAAGCACAGGAGTTCTTGGCTAGGAGGGGAGGAAGTCTGGTTTTGGTGACAATAGAGGCATGAGATTAAGGTGATCAAGTGGAGCTCTGGCCACCCCCAAGTCCACTGCTTTTGTGTCAGTCATAATGGCTCACTCTCCGTAAAAATCTACTCATTGCTAAACACTGGCACATAGTTTTCAAGACTCCTTTTGTAAGGCTAAAACAGCCGTGAGCAGCTCTGCAGCTAGCCCAGTGCCCTAAAGGAGGGCTTTAGGTGTCTCCACAGTGTGTCATATACATGCAAGTTCTTAAGCTGCCCATAGACCAACGTGTTGGGTAAAAGACATGATGCTCCATGAGACACGGCAGCTCTAGAGACCGTAAAGAGGCAGTAAGACTTTCAGTGGTTTGCATTCAGACCAGGTTTGGTTTTTTTTTCTATGTAAAATGCTGAGAAACCTCTGATCGTTCTTCCTCAGATTTCCAGCCTGATGTATTTTCAGCTGAACACTACTTTCCACATAAATACATTTCTCTGCCATCTGGTGTGTGTTAACCTTTGCACTCCTTAACAAAACATTAGGCTTTCCTAGCCATGTGATAAGGTGTATCCAGTGAAAAGAGGAAAACGGCAGGCTAGGTTTTTTTCTGCATTACATTGACAGAAACTGTTGTTTCTACAGCAGAGCAGCATCTCAGCAGAGATTAATGTTTGGTGTCACACCCCTAGACCCAGGAAGACATGGTCATACTTGGCCTTAGGAGGTGGAAAGGGAGAGCTTCTAATTCTGAAAGGAATTGCAGGATTGCTTTCATAATCGGCAAGAAGAAAACACCAACCAGAGGAGTTGCAGGACGTCACCAGATTTTTCCCTTTCTGTCCACTTTTGCACAGATCATCTATACAGACAACACTCAGTAGCTTTAAAGTATCTGTTGTCAGAATTGCTGCGTCATTTGTTCATTAGTGCAAGATGCCCGCTTCTCTCAGCTAGGTCTAGAAAAGATAGCTATTAATCTTGAATATGGAAAAAGCAGTATTACAATTGCTTTTATAGAGATAGTGGGAGTAGACAAAAAATATAGGATATTCTAGACTATATGGGATATCTAGACATGTTATCTGGGACGTCTACACTATTTCCTAATATTGCACAGTTAATCAAAGAGCAGTGCTTGCTTCCTCTGGAAGGCATAGGTTGCTTGCATCTTTTTAGTGCACGTGCACAGTTGGCTATTGCATGTTTGCCTGTTTATCATTAAGTTGAGGATTCAGACATAACTCTTCTAGCAGCGCTTACAGTATCAATCAACAGTCCTGTGGCATAACCGCAAGCTGTGTGTTTTGTCGAGGCTGGCACCGTTTTCTCCAACTCTAACCATACAGCTTGATGAGAAAGGATATGCAGAAACCGAATATGCAACAGTTTAGAGAGTAACTCTCTAAAACTAAAGATTTAGATTATGTCTTGGCCAAGGTGTACAGTCTGACAGAACACAGCCATATCCTGTGAGGGACTCCTCTCTGTCTCATTGCTCAGTGAAATTAGGTTGTCTTGTTAGGCCTGATCCAGAGCATTTCCAGTCACAGGGGCTCAGGCTGGCGTTGTCGTGCATCTCTGCAGACCCACCTTACCACAGTAATAAATGTGGTTAGGAGCTGCCAGTGGAAAGCCTAATGCAGAGCAATGAGGAGAGGCCAGAATGTTGGAAAGTCCACACAGGCTACCCAGGATTTGTGTAACTCATCTTGAAGAGATAGCTATGCTCTAAACAGCTAAAACAGGGTGCTGCAGTGTTGTTTCTCTATAAATTTAAGGACATAAGAAAGAGTTGAAATGCCAACTTAATTGCTTTTATCTAAAGAAATAAGATTTTTAATGGGGGGGGTTTAATAGGGTTTTTGTGAAATACAGATGTTGATTTTTTGCTGTCAGATTGGATGCGTCTTAATTCCAGAAGTCATCACATACCAACATCTTTTGTGTGCACACTCTCTCTCTAGATATGAATACCTATGTATAGGTGCTGTGCATCTTTGCATTTACTTCTTTTTTTATGAATTGCTTCTCCAGCTTATTAAATATAGAAAAAGAAACATCCAGGTTTTTTCACAGATTTCCTTCGCCGTTGGCATTGTTTTCGTGATATTTATTTTGGGACTACTATCTGGTGGCATTGTATGGAGTTCTTGGGCATGTGTCGCAGTAGCAGGTTGGAAGAGGAGCGATTCCCTTTGCTCATTTCCAGAGCTCCCAATCTGGGGGATGACTGGGGTTATGCAGGCCTTGTGCCCGCACTGCTCAGCCATCTGCGGTGAGACTGAAAGGGTTAATGCCTGCCTCGGGCACTGCGGCCGGGCAGCTCCTGCGAGCTCTGCTCAGCAGCGGTGAAAGCGCGGGAAGCGGCCGGCGGGAAGAGGGTGGCAGAGGGTACAGGGTGCCAGGGGTCGCAGTTTATTTGGGGAAGGGGCTCACGACCACCCCGCCAGTGGCGCCTGGGCAGCAGGCCATAGGTGACGCGGGTCCTCGAGGGCCGTGACTGACTGGATCGAGGGTGTCTGGGCGCTGTAAAGGGCACAAACCCGGGGAGCTCCCGCGTCGGAGCCAAGGATGGTGATATCTCTCCTTATCCCTTTCCTGTCTCTTTTCCTTCTTCTTATGAAGGTTTCCCGTAAGAACCCGCATTGCCAACGTTTTTACATTTTCCAAGTTCAGATTGTTTACCTTCTCCAGGCCCAAGTCGTTTATATTTGAAATAAAACTTTTAGCTGGTCATTTGGTGTCATTTCACCTTAATCCCAAAGAGATTTGCAGAACCTTAAAAGCTCTCCTCCGCCTCTGGGGCAGGACAGGCAACTGCTTATCTTTATAATGTCAAAAGAGGGAACCTCTTAAAGTCCATATGCCTGCCACCCAAATGTGGACAGCTGGCTCAGTGAGGAGCGAATGCCTTTTCTCATTTCCTCTGCAAGATAAATTGCCTTAGGATTTATTAGTGACTTTATAGGTTTAACCGGAGAGTATGCAGTCAAGCGTAACCTTATAGGAAACTTGAGAGAAGCACACCAAACACTAACCTTGACCATTTTCTGGAGGCCCTTTTGGACTTGTAAAAATTTTCCTTTGGCAAATCTTTGTTAGTTTCTTTTCAAAGATGGAGACCTGTTTCAGGCTTCGAAAAATGGTGATTGCCACAGACTCCTGAGGCTGGTTTAGAGTTCTCTGAGACTTGCTAAAGTCTGCACTCCTCTGTTGTCCTCGTCCTAAGACTGGCTGGATTTTATGATCGTGACATAATTATTACAGCTTCAAAAAGGTAATGCGTATTCTCTTAGTCCATACTGGCTGTATTAAGCTCTACCACCACCTTGAGATTGGTTTGGTCTAAGGAGCTGCCTCAGCATGTATTTTCTAGAAGATACACTGCCCTAATAGTAGAACTATGATAGTCCTATTCACCCTGCCACTGATCAATCCCAAATATATATTGCCACGTCTGTCCATTAATCTTTAAAAACATTCTCCAGTTTCTTTCTTCCCCTCAGCTCCACTCTTCCGCCTCCCTCCCGCAAATACTGGTCCTAGATAGCCTACGTGATAGAGATATTGTCCATATTCCACAACTTTAGTACCTACTACACAGGAAAAAACTGTCTCAGGAAAGACAGGTAATGAATGTTTAGTTGTGTGATTGTAACTGGTTCAGATTTGTGCACAGCGGGAAGGGAATAATTATCCACCCCAGAAGGGCCACAAATGTCTTTGGCAAAGAGCAGGGGTTCTGTGTGAGCACATCCTATGGACAGACCGCCACTAGATGCATCTTGCTTACTCTCTCTTAACACCTTGTTTTCTCGACCCTTGCAGTAAGTCTTTTGGAGAAGATGTAGAAGCTATCACAGCTTTTCTCTGAGTTACAGCCAGCCAATTCAAACAGTTTTACCCTTGGAATGCACAACCTTTCCCTCCACAATATTTGCCTCTTACACTGTCAGGGAAAAGTATGAGCAGGTGGTTTAACAAAACATTAGCAAAGATATGCCGCAGCTTTAAAAAGTATTGCAAGGAAGACGGAGCTGTTGCTTCTAATTTTTTGCTTTGCTGTCTCCATAATGAAATACAGTCATATCCACTTAAGTAATACCTTATGAAAAAGGAAGTATCATGCTTTTATTGGACACCTTTTATTACCAGTCTCAGTGAAAAGTGCAGTTATGAGCAAGTAGCTGTTCCTTAGGCCTTTCAACCAGCTTGCAATCTTGACAGAGAAGGGCTTCTTCACAGAGAGAGGGATACCTGCAGCAGAGTCATTTTTTGCAGGGCCTGCAAGGGGCAACAGATTTAAACTAAAAGAGAGCAAGTCCTCGTTCGAGACAAGTCGTGTCTTGTCCTTGCAATATAGTACCGATAACAAAACCAGCAAGCTTGGAGTGTTTCCTTTCTACCTTAGCAGGGCATTGAGCTAACTACCATAGATTCATCTGTCCTGCAGTTCTGCTTTTTTTTTTTTACTACCTTGTTGTCTCAAAGTACAAGATTCAATCCCCTTCCTCAAGGAAATTTGTCAAGACTGAATAATAGAGAATCATGTATTTTGCTGGAAGGCCCTTTATCCGTGTCCTTTCAATCATATAACATAGGACATCATTAAAAAACCCGAATGAGTAAATCCTTATTGATGCAGGAGTTGGATAGCTCATCGCAGAAATCTAGATCTGCAGCTTACTCAGTTAAAAAACATGCAATGGTATTTGTACAACACCTAGAAAACTAGATCAGGAATTCATAGTAGCATTGTCTTCTGAAGTCGTACCATTGCTACTAAGTCTCCTGATCTCTACTAAGCTGATTTAGCCAGAGGGAGTGGGGGGAGTGGAGGTGTGGGTGGTTGATGGTGTTGCTGGCATTGAAAATCAGTGATTTTTAAAAGTTCTGCACCATCTAAAGTTTTTCTAGCGAGGTTGTGGGCCTGTCTTAAGACATTGTTGAGTGTGCACTCACTTGAGTACGTGCTTTCTTAGCTTTTATTTTTCAGTTGTCTCAAGTAACAGTCTGTCGACTGGAAAAATCCCTAGCTTAATGCTGTAGGAAGATACAGAGAAACTGAGGGCTAACAACAGAGGAGTCTCGGGATACAGAAACTATGTAAGACAAATTAGGGCCTATGCTATGTTTGCATCTGGCTAGGTAGATAAAATGTCCATAAAATCTAAGGAAAGTGCTTCTCTTCCTGTATTTAGAAGAGGCAGCACGGATATAAAGGACTACAGCACATAGTTTTGTGCTTATACAGATATCCCCATTCCCTGTGGACTATTTGCACTGGCCTTATATGGGAGGAAAATCTTGCTTCTCTGCCTGCATGTGCTTCCTGTGAAAGACCTGCCAGACCCTTCCAGTGTTACGTGGGTGACTGTGTGCTCAGATTATTTATTGAGAATCAGGCATGGGAAGCATTGCCAAACATCTCCAGGTAGCGTACTTCCCTCCTGTGAGAAGAATAAAGCCTGATGTGTATTTCTGCGAAAAATAATTGCGGATCAGAGATTTTGCTCCCAGACGACAGACTTTGCCTGAAAGATTCTTGGCACCAGAGGTTCAGGGGTCAAGTGCTTTGATGTCAGGAGTGAAATGTTCCTTCACAAAACACTAAAGTCTTAGAATAAGCAGATGCTTTCATGAGGAAACTGCCTAAGCATAAAATGATCTCACAGGTGACTCGTACCTTATTTCTGGAAGGCCAGAGCAAGAACTGTTTAGGGGCTGTAGTTACGAGTAGAGACTGAGATCCCATTTACTAGCTTTTAAGTGAATTAGGATGCAATACACTGCTGCTGACAGCTTCCTTGAAAGGGAAGATTTATTAGCCTTCTTTCTGGGCGAGGAGCTGATTTTAGTTTACGTTGCTAGCCAAGAGCCCAAAAGTTTTCATCACAAAACGAGCTGCTCCTCTCCTCTCTCCCCTCTTTTCTTTTTGGGACAGGGAGCGCTGTGTTTTGTTGGGCTGCGGGAAGCCGAGCAGTGGCACAGCTCCCTCATCCTGGTGAGCAGCTGCTGGAAGGCGCCTTCACCTCTGCTGGTGAGGAGGGTCCTGCAAAGCAAGGCCCTTGTTTTCCTGTGCATAGACATCATTAAGGACACCCTGGTGCTTCACTGCTGCTGGAGAAGACAGAGGGAATTCTCAATCTTCAGTTTGTGAAATACATAATAGATTTAATAAGAGATTCTCTTTTTTCCATTCCACCTACTGGGTTTGGTTTGAAGTGGAAAATACCTTGCATAGATTTTCACTTCTCAAGTTTATTCATTTATAAACGATTCATTAAAAATTCTTTATTTGGTTTTGCACAAATATATACTCTGACCATTTTTTCATCTGTCAAATAGAGTTTGGAAATGTTATGTAGGAATGTAATGGATGGTTTTTCTTTGTAGATACAGTAGTCAGCTCTTTGCAAAGAAGAAAACATCTCTGTTCCAAAAGAAAAGTTGATATTTATCTATTTTGAGGTCTTTTACAAGTGGAATAACCACAGATGACTTTATAAACATATCATCCACGTATGCAACTTTATATCTGGCAAATCTGCGGTCCATGTTAAACCCCAACAACAATGCATCGGAGTAAGGTGGAAGGAAGACAGTATGCCATGGCTGCAAGTGCTGGTTACCTTTCAGATATTTAAAATGAAATGTCAGTATTCTCAACAGTCATAATTTCATATGCTACTGTAAAATTCTGTTTAAAATATGGCATTTGTACATTAAATAAAAAGATGAAACGGAAACAGACAATGTGCTTTTCTAAAAGTTCTTGATTTGATATACTACGAATTTCGACTGAAAGGAGGGATAATATCAAGTGGAAGTGTTCTCAAGAATTTTGATGGTGCCATGGCAGTTTATGATTCTGTATTGGAAAACTTCTTTTACATATTATTTATATTAGAAGTATGGGCAATTGTCTGTGTAAGCTTTAGTGGCTTTTAAAATCACTAGTAAAGTTTCTTGGTATCCTCAAACCCTAAAAAAGGCAGAGAAGATCAAAGACACAATCCATTTACGTGTTTTGAAAATCACAGATACTATTGATTTGCATGAAACACTTGATCTGTTGCGTGCACACACAGAAAAAAATCACAAAAAATAACTTAGTTGAGTTTGCAAAAAGGGCTAAATTTGTTGCTTAACTATAGATTTCATAAATCCAGATCTTGATTTAGAAGACAGTAAGTCATGAGTGCAAATCCACACAATACCTAGATTAACAGATGTTTCTATATGTAATTGAAATATACACATGTACGTATTTATTCAGTGGAGGTTTTGTCTGCAATGAAAAAGGAAAGGAGACTCTCTAGACAGTAAACTCAGATAAATCACTCCAGATAACATTGTTTTCTGCTTCTCCTGACAATCCTGAATTCACAAAGAAACAGTGGGTTTCCAGAGAGAGTCCATAAATCCAAAGGAAATGCAGCACTAAAGAGTAGTTTTCCCTTCGTTAAAAAGATTTAAATGTTGAAAACAAAGCAGTGATAGCTATTGTGTTGTGGGCTTAATTTCTGCTGTACCTGCTGTGACATTCAGTAATGACTGCTTTGAAAAAATATCTGGAATTGAGATATAACATTTTAATTTCAGGCTTTACAGTAAGCTTGGAAGAAATCTCCATCTGCAAATTCCTACCATCAACAAGGCACCTGTCCTCGTGGACTGTCAACATGAAAGCCATCTCTTCTGCAACAGGTAAGCAGAGTTCTGGGCATATAGTTTTGATCTAACATTTTTATTTTGTAATGCTACTGCCTAACCATACGGGTGTTCAATTCATATTGCGAGAAAAAGCAATGACTATCAAAGTATTTATTTCTCTTGATGTAAAGCACAAGGAAAATGTGCCTTGTCAAGCCCAAGTGCAGAATGAGTAGATGTGACCAGGGAAGGTCTGGATGTGAATACGGTTGCATCATCACTTGCTAACTGCATTTTCTCAGTGTTTGAGAGCCTAGACAATGTTACTCTTGTTTTGTATTCAGTGTTTGTTGGCTTTTATTCTGTACACACATCTGTGGTAGTAAGACAATTTCAGAGTTAAATTCATCCAGACAAAAATCAAAATCATGCTTTTCTTTGGCGTTCCCCCCCATGTGTTCTCTAATTGCCTCTGTAACACAAAGCATCATACACCTTTTAACGACTCAGGGCTACAGGTTTTGCAAGCAGGATGTAGCTGACCCAGAGCAGTGTTGCATCCGCTTTCTGATCAATTACTTTCACCATACTCCTCTTCCATTGCTGCAAGGACTAGTCGGAGCTGGGGGAGGCAGCAGAGTCCACATCTTCCGTGTCATGTTCATTTGGGGACACTGGTTGCCCGCCTTTGACACGCTTCCACTTCATCCTTCTGTTTTGAAACCATACTTTGACCTGGGTGATAAAAAAGGAAATAGTTATGTATTTGCCACAATCTGAGCTGTAGAAGCAGACGTATGCATGTATGTGTGTATCAATAGACAGATGTTTTGTGGAATTCTAAAAGAACTGTAAAAATACACCCTTGAGTAACATATCTGGTTTTTAGGTTTAGGGAGAAGTTGTGGGGGAGGAAGAAGAAGCTGGGAGGCGGGGATTCAGGAAGTACTTGTCTCTCGGTGAGATCCAGGTTCACAGCTATCTCGTATCTCCTGAGCCTTGTCAAGTAGTTATGGTGAGCAAATTCAGCTTCCAGCTCCCGTAGCTGCTCCTTTGTGAAAGCTGTCCTTTCCTTCCGTGTTTTGCTGCTTGTTTCTGCCTTGTTGCTTGAGTTCTGGTTTTCTAAGAGGAAACACACGTTGTGTAATTTGCAGTTACATTGATCTGTGTGAACATGTGTATTGCAGAGGTCTGATTTCAGCTGCTAATTGAAGTGCTTAGTGGAAGTTTTAAGAAGTTTGTGTTACGCTCCCGCAAGCTCAGCGTAACATCAGTGTTGTCAGTCTTGGATTCAAGGGGACAAAGGTGGGACGGCTCAGAGTCGGGAAGGGGTGTGTTGTCAAAGCTGCAAATGCTCAGGCATGGGCCTGCAAGGTCAGACATGAGCAGCTATGGAAAGGAAGCTCTCATTCCTTGCTATCATTGCATTTAAACAGTTTCCTTCCCCACATCTTCTCATTCATTCCTTCTATACATACTATTGCTCTCCCCTGATTATCAACCGGCGGGCAGCAAAAGTAGCACTCTGTGTATAGGAAGTGTAATGTGTTACAAGTGCCTGGTGACGACCTCTGGTGCAGGGAATAAGGTAACGTCACTTAGGAAGCACCCTAAGTTAACATATGGCCTGGAAATTGGAGGGAGAGGAACATGGTAAGACAAGCAACACCAGAGAACCAGTGTTCTTTGAACTGGCACACAATACTGCAGACTGGGAGTTTCTTTTAATCCTTGCTAAATGAAAACTACAAGCAGATCTGGTATCTGTGTGCATGGTTGGCCTCAGTATCATTCTTGTTGCTGTGCTGCCCTGAAAAAGTTTTTGCTGTTTGTGCACTTGGCTGCAATGTGATCAAGAGTCTTATTTCAAAGCTGTAGCCAAAGGGATGCTGCACCAATTATGCTGAAAAAGACACAAGCTGACTTTGTGCGAGACTGGCAATCTTTTTAAATTTTATTTTCTTTTTTTCCTTCTTTCTTTCTTTTTTTGGCTTAATTTTATTTTTTCTCCCATGTTTTTAAAATGGGTACTAGTAAAGAGTCACCAAGTAATGCAAGGAAAAAAAGCACTTGTTTCAGTGAGCAAAGCCCAAACTGCTGGTCTTTCAGGGAGTCAGTTTAACAAGTTCCTTGACCCCTTCCCCTCTCTTGCTCCTGTGGTTGACTAGATTCCCTGAATTAAAGATGCTCGTAGGTATTTTTGTTATTTTGAGGATTAATTACATAGCTTTTGTGTGTAAGCAGTGTGCAGTGAAGTTCTGTGTGTCCTAGCATAATATTTCTACATAGAAATCATATACAAAATGGTAGCATGAGCATGACACAAATCAGCATCTTCTAGATGTCCCTTTGGTTTCCAAAGTAATGAAGCTGGAAAAGCCTGTCAGGTGTGGCTGTAGGCTTATGATTAATCTGATCTTTGCTCTGTCCATTGGAAACAGAGAAATCAAGCATAGCTCCCATTAGTGATAATGTGCACAGGGCCCAGTGTCTCACATGCTGCAGCTGTACTGCTCTCCATTTTTCCCTCATTTCTCTCTCTCTTGTTTGCATCAACATTGTTCTTGAAAATCCCCAGATAAAGTTGGGGAAAGTATGAAAACAAAACCCCAGAAGTTTTTCCCCATGCTTTTGCATGTAGTTGTACAATCCCCTTCATTCTCCTCTCTTACTGAACAAGCACACCATTACTTGTTTCCTAAAGGCTAACAAATGTGACTTTGGGAGAGTGGTGGGGAAGGAGGATTCGAAGTGAGGATCCCCTGCTGGGAGCTTTGCCACTGGCTTCTGGGAGCCTTGATCTCAAGGGCTTCCCCCTGGGTCTCTGCTCCCCAGCAGACCTGCAGAGGGGTGAAGCAGCTCTCTGGTGCCAGTAGCACACTGCAGGCACTAAAGCCACTTCTGTCTAATTAACCTGTGATAACATTAGCTAATGCAATCTGAATATACATGTGAGCTCACCACTTAGCCCTGTGTGAAGGATTTCCTTTCTGAGGGGCAGTTTTACCAGGCTTCATCTCCAAAAAAGCAGTGGGAATAATTTTAAATAGCTAAGTATTTCTGAGACCGGAGCAGGATGTGTAGCTTGGATCCTGTCATCCAGGCTGTGTGCCACATGGTGTTGTAAAGAGACATATGGTTATTCATGGCTGGAGGTTTTGTGATATTCCAAAAGTGAAAATTTAGCCTAGTTGCTTCAGAGTTTTGACAACAGAACGTGGAAAATGGCAAATGTTGTGTGAAAGGACAGATCGGCTTAGAAAGATTTTCCTACTGTACTGTCAGTTTTCTTATTAATTTTTTTTTAAAAAGGAAAGCTGTTCAGCAATCACAGGAAGATCTGTGTCTCTACCGTGATGCAGGCGTACTTCCAGGATCCCAACCAGTTTCACTGTGTGGTTGAACTGAACAGCTGCCTTTCCTCAAGGCTGCAGCAAAATATGTGTAGGAACCTGAATGGCACATGTGCCAGGCATTAATACATACACGTGTGTATGAAGGGGCAACTCATTTCCTGCAAAACAATGGGCCGAATTCAGCATTTGGAGCTGATCAACAGAGGACAGCTTTACTTTATGCTTAACTGAATGAGAATCTGGGCTTATGAAGTAGTATTTACTCTCCCTCATAGGGTTGAACTGGTCTGCAAACTATAGCCAGTAAACAGTGCTTTGGAGAAAGGCACAAAGACTCTGCACTGTGCAGATACAGGATTTTGGCACCCCAGAGGGTACTTGTATTGCTCAGAGACCAGCTTAGGTGGAGACCTATGGGGGTTGCTGATGCCTGTTTGTGGAGGACCCTACCTGCCTGTTAGATGTTCGTGGTGATTCACAGCTCAGATCAATGCACCTGGTGTTTGTTATTCTGCAAGCTACTGCTGGTGTTTGCAATTTTTCCCTCAGTAGAAGAAAGTAAATTAAAAACACAAAGCATCTACACAATGTTACTTTTTTCTCCATACTAAAAACTTTGAGGGCATATTTATTCTAAGGGGTTAAATCAAGTGGTAGGACACTGATAGATTTTGCTGTAATAGAACATAAAATTCTGAAAGCTATCAGGAACATTGGCCAAGTAACGTGAGCTCATAAATAGTGTGTTCATTTGGCAGCTGGTGATAAAGTACCCAGAAGTTACTTCAATGGGCTCCTGATGGAATTGTGGCCAGTGCAGGGTGCACACGGAGGGCTATGACACACCACGTTCTGCACCCAGACCACTTTGAACTGATCAGGGACCTGCCTGTACTTCGCTTTTCTGTCTTTCTCGGCTATCTGCTGCTATCTGCTGCTGCCTACTCTTTCCTACTGCTTTTTATGCCACCAAGACTGTAAATGGGAATTGCAAGCTTAGAAAATCTTCTTTACAGTTAGCGGCGAGACTGAGAAAGGTTGGCAGGCAGGAATTCAGGTCAGCTTTACCCGTTTTAGTACAGGTTTCCAGAATTCTTCAGTCAAGGACGTTGATGATGTTAGACACACAAGGGAGTCATTACATGCTGTTATCACATTCTCATTTCAACTGCAACCTCACTAAAATTATGTATCGATTCATTCACATGAAATAAAGCTGTCTGAATCCTATTGTGTTTAATATTATTATTGTTGGATATTTGTGGACTTCAAGTGCATAATAACACAGGTACAGTTTAGGACAGGTCAGACAGAAACTTTATTAAAATCTTATTTGAAAATGTTAATGGCTGTGGCTTGTGGGTGCACAGCAGAGGCAGCTGTGAAAGCTAACGCTAGGTTAACTTCTATCTTCAGGTCACTTGGTGAGCCTGTGAAGTCAGGATTGAATATGGCATCTAAGTAAATAAAGTCTGTGGAGGCAGGGAAGGGTGTGTGTATGTTTATCCACAAGTAATATCCACAAATAATCCATCTTGTAGTAGATGCCACTCTTGTATTGCCATAACAAAGCCATTTTTAAAATGTTTCTAGTATGTGTGTGCTCTAAAGAACATTCTAAAGATTGACAAGCTGCTTTATTATTTTTACACTATTTTTTGCACTATTATTTTTACGCTATTCTATTATTTTTGCACTATTATTCTACACTATTTGCTTAGTCTGCTAAGAGCCACGTTCCAAGATCTTCACTGTGCATCTTGCAATAACTAGGGTCTTCACAAGAACCAAAGCTTTTTGCACGCACTAGTATAAACCACAGTAATGCTATATCTGTATTGCAGTTCAGGTAAAATTGTGGTGAGTAAGGCACCAACTAACATAAACCAGTTTATTTTGTTAGCTTTGTCTTCAATTGATTTCAATGTATTTTTCTCTACTTGCCCGGTCCCTGAAGAGAAGGCTCTGGGTACCTAGATTTTTCTAAAGAAGTCAAGGAAAATTCTCAAGAGGAAAGAAAAGACTTATGTTCTACTTAAAATAAACAGTCAGGATGTGGTATGTCCATCTGCATTCGTGGAGCTGCTGTAAGAGTGAGGAAATCACAATAAAATTGCTCATAGACTTTCCCCTCCTTTGTTTTATTTTGTCTGGGGACAGAGGAAGGAAAAGCTTGCAGGAGGGATATCAAATAATTCTATCTGCTGGCTGGCAAGCGAAGAAGGGAGTGAAATGAAAAGCCATGGAGTCCCCTTTGGGATGTTTTCATTATTCTGCATGTACTAGAGTAACTAGATGTGCAGACAGCAACAGTTGCTAGAAGGTAGGAAACACCGTACCTTTCGGTGGTGTCATTGTGGGGAAAAGTATATGGGACAGCAAGAGGTATGAAAGGACAACGTCAAGAGTGCTGAGAATGGGGAACAGAAGGAACGTTTGTCTTCTACCTAAAACAGGGCCAAGTGCTCTGGAATCAGCTCTTTAAGAACAAGGCTGTCCCTCTAATGCGAGTATACTGAGATCTGCTGTTTACCTATGACAAGCAAATGGTTTAATAAAAGCATTGTTTGCTTTAAATTTGTTTAAACCTCTTTGCATTTTGGTTTTTGGGGGATTCTTGCCCCACACATGCTTTTTCAAGAGAAATGAACTTAAATTCTACAAAGCTGGGTTTCTAAAGAAAAGACAGATAACTGAGGGGAGTAAACTAGATTCTGGGCATAAAGAGGTTTGGAATATTAGTTATTTTATGTGTTCCCTGACTGCCTACTCGTATTGGAAGAGAACAGAGATTAGGACTAATGGTGTGATACAGAAAGCACAAATACAGGCTTGTTTACATTGCAAAACAGAGAAATGAAAGTTGGATTAGAGATGGCTCTTCTATAGCCAACTTGTAAAGCCTAAAAATATATAAATAAATCTTTTTATCGCTGTGTTCTCAGCCTGTAAAATGGGGATACTGGAAAATATTCCCACCTTCATAGCAGTGTTGTGGGAAAAAGCACACTGTAGCCTGTGAATGAATGCTATAGCAAATGGATACATGTAGGCATCTTAATTTTCAGCTGCTTCCTTAGGAGAAAACAATTTTATGCATATTTCACATATCTGGATTTGAGACAGCAGAAAATCAGAGGTTATGTAAGAATGAAATTATTTAATATTGCACTGCAGAAAGAAGATGTTTAGCTGGGATGACCCAATGAAAGCTGTCTACATTTTCTGCCTTGTTGGATATTGCACAGCTGGGCAACCTTTTAGTACCTCCTGTTCTGAGGTGAAAACATCTAATATTTAGTGAGGCCAAACAAAAATTATATCTAAAGGGAGACTTTTCATCTTGTGCTTCTTACCATAAATTAAGATGTCAAAATCCTCTTATACCATTTCCAACTGGCACAGACTGCTCAGGATGAGGGATCTTTGCTCTTTGACTGCTATTCTCTTACTCTTGGACAAATGGCAGGTACACAATATGTAACTCCACATCCCAGGACTTTCAGCTCAGTGTGTGCCATGTGATTTGCATTTAGTTACAGAAAGTGTGCGTTGTGCTGGTGAGCGAACTGTCTGGTTCAGTAAAGAAGAATTGCAGAAGTGAAATGCAAACACCAGAGGTCATCAAAGAATAAGCCATCTAATTTCACTGTTGTTACTGTGTAAGCTTCCCAGTCAAGAATTACAAATATTTTCCTCATCAGCCTTATTTCTCAATTCCTAATCTTACTGGTGCTCTCATACTATAGCCTGTACTACCCCACAACCCTGATTTCATGTCACCTACCTGAGTTTTCCTTTTTTCTTTTGGATGACTTTTTCTCAGTCTCATTTGTAGTATTTGCTGGTACCTCATCATCTTCATTCGTACCCACTGCCGCACTCACTAGATTTGGGCTGCTGCCTTCTGACTCCCCAGAACCCAAGGCCAGTCCTGGATTTAGTCGTCTTCTGGCCTCAGTTGCTGCGAAATGCCAGTCAGAGTGTTGGCGAGAGGGGTGCTGCTCCACAAACACCCGTTCCTCACGGGGGAAACTGTGGGGAGCCGTCACCAGGCAGGAGGTTGAGAAATCAGAGTAAGTAGCAAAATCTGATTTTTGATGGAAGGAGAACGGTGCTGGCGGGTAGTGGTTCAGCCCTGAAGCTGCAGTGACATCTGCATGGGTGCTCCGCAGGCACCCCCAAAGTGGGGCAGGAGGCTGTGGGCTGCGCATGCAGCTGCTGCTGCTGGGATCCATTGGCTTCCAGTCCCGTCCACACTCCAGTGTTTGTGACTGGTTACAGCTCAGGCTTCAAAATCAGAAGAGGAGCAGAGGGGAAATCTTCCAAATGTTACAGAATAGATTTCGTCCCTAAACAAGAGTTTGTTTGTGCGTTTTATGCTGTTGCAGATTTGTTACTTTGGGAACTCTTCTAAGTGTCTTCATTGTTCTGACTGCAGAACAGTAACTGGATCGATGCAGTGGTTGCCCTGCATTGCTTCCCAAGGCCTGGAGCTTGCTTCCTTGCAAAGTGCTGGACATGAGTGAAACACTTTTTAAATACTGTGCTGGGGAGAGAGTGACAAGTTTGTGAAGTGAAATGTGAGAGAGGGGAGGGAGGGGTTAACCTACACGCACTCAGTCCCTCCAACCAAAGCAAAGCAGGCAACTATTAATCATTCGAAACCTTATATGCACATCTAATGGGATTTGCAGATGGAGCCTTTTAAAGAAACAATGTCTGTATTTTTTTTTAAAGGGA
>NW_010183262.1:31310-31637 GCF_000695765.1 Mesitornis unicolor
ACATTAAAAAAAAGGCTTTAATGTTTCCCTGTAACACTATGGAGTTACTTTTATTGCACTGTTAACAAAATTCCCCAAGTCTTGTATTTGGAAAAAGCCCTAACATGGAATTCAACAGATGCTAAATTTCAAGAACTAAAGTGGGAATTAAAAGTGAGAAAGGACTTCTCTGATTATATACATTTTAAGGCCCAATCCCCAGTTAAAAAAAGCAATGAGTAAACCTGTCTTGTGCACACAGGTAAGGTTTTGAGTTGGTTTTGTTTGGTTTTTTAGCTTGTAACACATGTATTTGCTGAGAGTTGGCGTTTACTGCCAGTGGCGGGG
>NW_010183262.1:31731-33910 GCF_000695765.1 Mesitornis unicolor
AGACATGTTTTTCATCTTTTGTTGAAAGTTTTATAGTTTTTCCTAACAGAAAGCAGATTCTTAGACCCTAGAGCCATCACAGTTGAAAAGACATTAACAGGGAATCTGTTCTCAATCCCTTTTTCACAGAAGTGTGGCAGCTGGGAATGCCCCAAACCCTGCTCTGCTTGGGTTACTGCAACTTCTCTCAAGGTTGTTCTCCATGTTTTTAGTGACAATTTATGTGTGCATGTGTTCCATGTTCCCATAATCTGCTTGCAATCTATTCCCATAGGCCTTGCTGTACGTTGCGTGCGCCTCTTTCCCTTCTCCCACCATTTGTGCTGGTTTTTGTGTTTCTCATAGACAAAGAGATTTAGCAGATGGATACACAGCCTTCATTTTTCACAGGGGCTGAAGTGATACTTTTATTTGACTTCTGTATAATTCAACATTGTAACATTTCAAGTAATCAGGAGGAAAAAAAAGGGTGTGCTTATCCTGGTGTATCTGTTTGTTCCTAGAGCTTGGCCTTTTCCAAGAAATCAAGTGGGTTTAGTCCAGATCTTTCTGAACAAGAACACCGAATTCTGTTCTGTCATGTGAATCTTGACTTTCTTGCAAAACACTAAATATCTGATACCTACTTTATTCTATAGGAAGAACTCTCCTAAATATTTAAATCTATTGCTGTGCTGTATTAGAGAATAAACATTAAAATGTATTTGCTACTCACTGGCAGGAGAAAAACTATACTGCTCTTTTTCTGAAAGGCCAGGTTATAATGAATGTATGAATGCTGCAAATGTTCCAGGCACTGGCAGAATCTAAGGCAGAGACCAGAACTTTTTTCCAGTGCAAGGTATTTCGTTTACATTCTCTGTGTGGTGTTGTCTGTGTAACATCCATTCCCTTCAGTCACACAGGTTATTGGTGGTTTGTATGAATTCAAGCCTAGGTCTGTTGGTTTTTAGTCTACAAAGTCACCTAGCTAATTACGTTAACACTTATGTCCTTGCGCACATACTTGTGGGGATAGAAGGGAGAGAGGATTGTCTGTCAGTCCTGTGTCTGCCTCGGCCCAGAGCAGCTCCAGGCTCCCATTCAGGAACCTCCACGAGCAGAGGTCTGTCTGCAGGGCATGACTCCACTTCGCATTCCCAGTTAAACCGCGTGGACCCTGTTTTCCCAATGGAGCCCTCACTGTTGTTCCTCTGACTTGAGATGTGGGAAAAGGAGATGGCAGACCCTTCCCAAATGTGAGAACCTCCAGGTCTTGTGGGGCTCCAGCACCCTCCACAGATGGTGCTGTCACTCAGTAGCTCAGCAGGGGCTGTTTGACCCCTGCATCCTCCTGACACTTCATTCCTGAAAGAAGAAAGAACAACAATCCTCCCCTCTTGCTAAACCCCATTTGTTGGTTGAGGCAGCCACCTTTAACCTTTGTAAAGTCAACATCTCTTCAGTCAAGCACTGTGTTGGGTAGGAAAAAAAAGAAACGTCAGCACTTGCAGGGTCACATAGCTCAGTTTGCAAGGGATTACGTGTGAGATGTTGTGCTCCCCTATGTCTAGAACCTCCCTTGCCAATGCTCCCAAATATTGTGTATCTGCTGAATAGCAACATTTCCCTAAAGAATGAATGTGATGCTAGGCTAAAAGCTATTGCAGCAAGATGTTCAGAAACAGAGATGGAAAAAAAATACACCGCTCCCTGAAGCTACTGTATCAGCAAAGACCCAGTGATAAGTGCACTGATACTGCTACAAGACTGCACCCGCTGGTGCAGCAGATTCTCCTGGAGACAGCTCAAGATTCCATTAGGAAGTGATCTTCTGCCACACAAAAGTCATTGCAATGTGAGGAAAAATTGTGGTTGACTATTCACTGAGCTACTCCTCCCGAACTGTTCTCATATATATGATTGGTCATTTGGCAATCTTATATTTGTTCTGCTTCCATGAGGCTGTGAAACTAAAATAATGTGTTGGCATTGGCACATTAACAGGGAAGAGGGAGGACGGGGAGTGCAAATAGAAGCTTGGAGCTGATTCTGGGTTTGCCTCATCTGCTGGGCATTTTTGAGATGTTAAAGTACTGCAAGGAGGGATCATAATACCCAACATCTCTGAAGTTCATTTTCAGGGGCATTTTGTAGACCTGCTTCATGAACGGTTACAGTTCTTATTCCGGCTGGTGAG
>NW_010183262.1:33941-44550 GCF_000695765.1 Mesitornis unicolor
TTTCTAGAGGCTGAAGAAGTAGAGCCATAGTCAGAGACTCCAGTTCCCTGTCACAGCTGAGTAAGGGCCAAGCCAGTATGACCTGAGGCAGAAACTTTGCACCAGGTATGTAATATCTCCTACATCAGACTGGTTAAGGTTACACCTGCTGAAGTCCATGGGACGTAGCCATTGACTCACATGGGCAAGGATTTAGCACCATTGCTTGTCTGCCTGGAGAACTGAAAGTGCTGAAAGTAGCACCAAAGTGAAAATACTGAAACTGAATCTTAGGCATCTTTGAACTGCATGTGTGCTTGTGAAGACAGTTCAGTCTCCAGTATTCATTGTCAACATGAGTTCTCTGGAAAGTGAAGTTCCATGCTAGCAGAAAACGTTTTTTTGCAAGGATAAATGACTTTAGTGTACACTGCAGAAAGGTCTCGACTGTGGTGAGTCTAATCAGATACATCCCATGGCAGAAAGTGGGGCTGCAGCAGGGATTTTCAGTGCTCAAGAGCCTGCACTGAGTCAGTGATGGAGTGAGTCTCCCCAAGGGTCTGCACGCACACTGAGGCCATTCCAGGTTGCAGGCTATTTCATATAAGAGAAGCTCAAAGAACTTGGCAGGATTGTATGACTTAAAGCTCACTTTCACTTCTGAGGGGAACAACTGGCCAGTGAAGCTTGGAGATGGGTTAACTGAGGCATAGAGACATCAAGCAATTCACTAAGGGAAGCTTTACTTCTTAATAACAAGATTTGGGCTACTTATTAAAAAGGAATTGACCTATAATTGCAGTTGAATTCTAGGAGACAGGACTCCTCAGTTCTCTATCTGTTCTTCATTTTGTATCCCTAAGGAGCTAACTTGGTATATAAGCATATATCTACACTGCAGTTCCTAAGAAGCTCTGGGTTACACTATGGGCAGTAGTAGAGTTTAATGTCTGACACGGGTATATCTATGTGAATGATAATCACGGCAGGTGGTTTTGCAGAACACTGCATGCGCTAAAACTTGCTGTCACATTTGTTGTGACTGTTGGTTTGGAGGCATTGAGAGTAGGGATGTCTATACCGTCGTGCTAAATAGTGCATAAACATAGTGTCCTGGAAAAACTGTAGCCTATGTGGATATCTGGTTTGGGCCGTGTTTTCGTCGTAAAATCATTTTTATGCTTCAGCTGCAAAATTCATAGGTAGATTAAACCAGGCTTCTGTTGCATTTCTAGAGGTTGGAGGCAATGTATTTGTCACATACTGCAGCACTAATTTCTTTTGCACACCAAAGCAATTTGAAGGATTTATCCATGAAATTAATGCTTTCTTAGCCCAGCATGTGATGTGGGAACAAGCCATTCAAGATAAATGATGGGTTAAAACTATAAAATCATAGAAAATTAATGCTTTTGTAAGCAAATAGTGAAAATACAATTTTTGAGCCTGTTAATATCCTAGATTAATGTTGTAGTTGCATCTTTGAGAGACACAGGTAGCCTAATGACCAAGAATATTAAATCAAGGCCATCAGTTGCTTCTGATACATTACTTAAACTTACAGGTACAACTCTACTCAATGTATACTTTGTGTTTTCTCTGGATGGTTCCTTTGCTATGCAAATATGGTACACTTAAAAGCTGTATCTTAACAGTGATCTTCTTAAAATATTTCAGTTCATATGGTTTTAATGACTTGAGTTTTTCTTTTCCACATCTTACTTCACTTGTTGATTAAAAAAAGACGGGAAATATGACTGAGTGCTGTTTCTGCATTAGTTTGAAAGTTTTATCTGGCTAGTTTTCCTTCCTATTGCTTTATTCAAAACTGATAGTCTAGCAATCATGTGAAGTGGCCATAGTGTAGCATTTGGGGATCCTTTGCCTGATCAGGTGGTTGAATCCTTGCTATATCATTTAATATCTTCCCAACCCAGAGGCTGTGTGCCAGGTTAGGATTGTTGCCATGTAATCTAGCTGCTTTGAGTGTAGGATTGGCAGAGCCTCAGTAAACTAGCCGAACATGAATTGGACAGAATGCATACTTTCCTATTTGTTCATATCCAGAGCAGGTAAAGCATGGACTGAAGAATTATATTTGCTACCTATTTATGCTTTGTCGTGGTGAGTCATTTGCAAATTGAATCTGACATTCTCCTGGCAATATGTTTGTAATGGTCACAGTTCCAGATAGACTGGAAGGATTTTCTGATTGTTTGATTTGCTCTTTTCTTTCCTACAAAAGCATTTGTACATTCTCACATTTGTCAACCTCTCTGTAGTTAATTTTCTAGAAATTACAGACATACATGCAATAACACGCTCACTCTGAACACAACAGTATTTTAAAATACCTTCCTTTTTTCCTCTGTTTATATATCTCCATCCCCTACTGCTCTGTTTCAGTTAATCTATCCAGGTCTTTGGCCTTCAACATCTTTCTGCTGCTGCTTTCCTCACCTTTCCTTAACTTTCTGAGGTTTTCCCCTAAATTTTTAAAGCCATCTCTATGACCTTAGCAGCACAATTCCCTGTAAGATTGGAGGGTGCTGGCATAGCTTTCAGTAGTAGGCAGGAGCTCTATGGTCAAACCACTGAGCAGAACTCCTAAGGCTTTTTTTCTTTCCACAGTCTCGTTGGATACTTTTTCTGAGATTCAGTGTCTGTCTTGGTCTGCAGATGGAGAGCTGGCATCACTACCACAAGAATTTCTAATTTAATGATAATGTTTCTCTTAGCACTGAGTCAATATATCCGGTATTAATTAAATTTGATGGCTTCACAGTAGTGGAAAAAAAATCAGCTTCAGGTACAGGAAACATCAAGATGCGTTCAGAGACACTTACATGATAATTTATCTTAGGGCAGAGAGTAGTAGAAGCAGAAAGCAGAAGAAAGAGGTGGCCAGCTTTAAGTTTGCAGAAATATTAAAAGGAAAAAACACCAGCTGGAAAGTGCTTAATCAGGTTACACAACTCATAATCTGTCAGTTTGAACACTTTTTACTTGGAAAGATCAGGTTTTTGTTTTGGTTTTTACCAACAGTTCGTATGTTGGTTTTAATTCACTATTGTATGTACTTCTTTATTTTGTGTTTATTACAACAAGGAGTTTGAGGTTTAGAAATGAAAGGTGTGGTAGGAATTACAGGCAAATTATGGCAAACTTGGCTTAACTGGATTCAGAGGGCTTGCTCGCAGGAAAAGCTCAGTTGCATCTGCAGTATTTATACTGAATAAATGAGCTCTGCCTTTGACTTACCACTTCTCAGTTTGTTTTTCCCTGGTACTTCTCTCAAACCAGGGTAAAAACAGTGTCCCAGCACTTCTCACTGAAGTAGTTGCTACTTCATCCGGCTGTGTAGGTAGATAAGAAAGCTGGTGATCAAAATACTGAAGCCTGCAGAAGACAAGTAAGCAACTTGCAATATTATTTGAGATCTGGAGAAAGAACCTCCGACAGAGACATTGACAGTGTCTTGTTCCTAAAAGAATTGACATGAAGCTCTCAAAAAAATGATGATGCCACTGTCATTGAAACTGGGAAATCTGATACAGTAAATTCTAGGATGGGCAGATGTGTACACGTTTTCTTGTACCTTGGTTATGTTCCCCCTCATTGGAATTTTCTGGTACAATTTGTTTAAAACATTGTCTTTTGTTTTCTTTCTACTGTTGAGAAATGAATATGAGTGAAAATAGGTAAGTATATATCCATGTCTTGAGACTTAGCAATTATCTCCTGTAATACTGAAATACGTTCAGTTGTTTTAGCGGCTGTGTGCTAAGCTGTGCCAAGGGAGCAAAGATCTCTGCTAGCAAGTCTAGACACCAGCTTCTGTATTCCTTTGTTGATGGTTTTTTTCTGGATTTGAGGCCCAGTGCCATGTAAAGATGAAGAATATCCTTTCCTTGAAAGGTCATAAAAGCAAGCAGTGTCTCAGCTACAACATTAATCCTTAAGACAGGAAAGACCATTTGCCAAAAACTTTGATAAATCATCTTTTTTTAATGTAATAAGTCCTGTCTCTACATTCTGCATGCTGTTGTAGCTCTTTCATGAAGAGCTGAATGTCCTGAACGAGGTCCAAGGCACCAGCAGCTTTCTATTAAATCAAGAATATTTTTTAGGATCAGCAAAGGAACAGTTAAAGAGTTTGATGGGGAAATATTTTGAAAAATACAAAATTAGCTCAGCTTTTGGCAAATTGCAAAACTCATCTGTTGTTTTCATCAGACCACACAAAAGAAACAAGAACCGTGGCATCCCCAAGGAGCGGATAGGAACAGAACACTCAACCGCTTTAAACCCTTTCTTTGTGGGTATAGATTAACAGATCTACACCTATACTTTAGTGCACGGTTCATGCATTTTGAGGTGGGACAGAGTGCAACATTGTCTTTTTGAGTTTATGTTGGAATAAGAAACACGTGTGTTTCTGGAGATCCTAATGAATAAATTTATAGGATTGTCTGTGAAGCAATAAGCTCTTAAATGTCTTCTATGTTAAGACTTCTGCGCTAATTTTCCTGAGGCCTCTCTTTGCTGCTGCTTTTGTCAGTGTGCTGTACGATCTCTTTCACTGGAGCGAGCTGAACTAAGTGCACTTACATGAAAATTCTGGAAAAGATCTTCAGAAGAGCCAGGATTCATTCCTATGCTGAACGACTGTTTTGGACAATTAAATTATTTATCTTTAAAAATTTGCCTAAGTTTAAAAGTATTCTTTTACTTCTAATTAACAGTTTTGAAGAGATCAGCATAAATTCTGATATTAAAATGTCCAGTGGAATCCTGTATAGTAATTAAAGCTCACTCAGTTACCATTTGTCATTTCAATAGGGAATTTTGCTGAAACCATAAAACACACTGCAGCTATTTATTGTGCTGCCTTACACCTCAGAGCTGGAGCAATGAGGACCTATTGCCTCTGTTCAGTGTAAACGCTCTCCTCCCTGCAGTTGCTGCTGCCAAGGCATTGCTGGGGGAGGATCTCCCTCCGCCGGTGGCCGTAGTAAATGCAGCGTAACTGTGGCACCCATTTGATCGCAAGTCAGCTCCGCTGTTTTGGAAACACTGGAAGTTATTTAGCATGTGAAAAGCAAATTTACACTAATTAGTGCTTCGACACATGTACCGAAGGGAAGCCCTGCTGGATGCAGATGTGTCTGTGTCAGAGCAGAGGTTACGTGCTGGCCTTCCTCTGGGTATTTTTTCAGTAGCCAAAGCCTTGAATCGTACTTTATTTGCTTCGTTGGCTGATAATCTAGCCTCCAATAAATTATTTCCAAAATAGTGATTTCTAAAAGAAATTCAGAGGAAGTTTCTTAAGTATATATATATATATATAATGAAAAGGCTGTTTTGTTTTTCATGGTTTTAGGGTGTCAGAAAACTAGGAGATACCGAGGAACGCTTCTACAGCCTGTTGGCTTACATGGGAAAAGTGCATTTTGAAAAAGACTGAGCAAAACGGATTTTTGGTAGTTCATTTTGAATTACCTGTTTCCCAGTTGTATTTGCAAGTCTCCATTGCATCAATGCCTCCCCCACCCACTGCTCAATAACTCATTAGGAGTGTGTAAAGCCATGAAGTCCTCATATCAATGACTAGATCTTTGTTTTGATAGAAACAATGGGGTTCATGAATTGGCACTTAAGACCTGTATTTTCATCTTGATTTGGCCGCTGAATCTGCTGCGTTACTTCACATAAATCATCTTTATAGAGCTTCTATTTTCTGTATCCATTTCTGTGCTCTGAATCAGAAAGCCTGATTTTAGCTGTCCCCTAGGTCAAAGCATGTGTGTGCCTTTAGCAAGTGGTGGATGCTTGCTTAATAGCCTGAGAAAATGGAGCCATTCTAATCTTTGACTCATTTTATTTCTTGTGATGAATTATTACTTCATCTTGAGAATTACAGTTCAAAAAGATCAAATAACCACGTATAGATCAGGCAAATTAATTTGCCTAACGTGATTTTCTATTATAAACTGGGAGCTTATGAGCTGGAAACAACAAATGGGATGGAGCAGGGGGACAGGACCTGGGTATATAAACTAATTGTAACATCATTGTGAGCTGTCCAGAATCCGATTATGAAAAATCACATACATTCCAGAGTTGCACAAAGTTAATCAGGCTATGATATCTTTTAAAAGCCTGAATACTTACATGACTCAAGTGACTTGAGGAAAAGTTGAGGGTTTGGGCTTCGTTTTTTTGTATTAAAATACACAGATCTCTCCTGAACACTTTTGTATAAAAAACAATGGAACACATGAAAGACAAGAATGCTTTAAACCAGGCATCAGAAACCTATTTGTGCTGTGTGGGTGTTGCGAAAACAAGGAAAATAAATCCGGTCTTGTGAGGCTGGCACTGAATATGCGACAGATGCAAATCGGGAAACAAATAGTAATCATTTATTTACAGCAACATTTACAGGTTCTTTTGGATTGCCGGTGATAAACTAAAAAGCTACAGGTACACTAAAGGTTTTATAACTAACATAATACCAACAACAACGCACTATGAAACACACAAACACCACCAACAACTTGCCCACAGTGAGCCTGGCCGCCTGGCAAATAGATAAACCCGTCTGAACAGAAATACAGTGGAGCAAAACCAATACACTCGGGGAAACCTAGAAATGCACCTGAGGAGAAAATATAGAGAATACACCCAGGGTATTTGAACCTGAGGAGAAAATATCACTCAGCGTTAGCTGAGGTAAATAATCTTACCCATGAGGTGACCCAAGTGGTGGGGATGGAGAAGGAGCGAATTCGTTAATCCCTCCAGTTCATCTGTGTAGTTCCCAGTTCATCCTGTCCCTCAGGTAAGGGCTCCCATGTAAGTTACCTTGGCCAGCATTCCGACCAAGGGGGAAGGTTCTCATCACTCCATGGCTGGAGACGTAACTCTCCCGTTCTAGCATGAATCTTAGGGTTTTTATCCCCTGGTGTATGTGACAGCAGGCAGGAGGGTGCCTGAGTGGAACAGACCACCTGGAGTGTTTGTCTTTAGTTATTACTCAAATTTCTGCACTACATCACCAGGGCATACATGTGGGTGGGGATGACTATAGACAACCTTATTGGTTATGTTAATGGCACAAAGTCCGTTAATTCACACCTGCATGGGTAGAGGTAATGGCTCCTTTGTTTGGGGCAGAAAGAAATGGGGGACTGGGACCATGAGGCCTCCGCCTCATCTCACACTGCTCCAGGCATCCAGATAACACCACATACAGATCTAGTGATGGTTGCCACCTCGCCCAGTGCTGAGTTTCATGCTTCCAGGCATGCAGCTACCTGGTGTACGTGACTTGGACTTTGTGACTTTTTTTCCTCTCTCTCTACAGTGGGTTATGGATCGTTGTGTACAGAATGGGTGACTGAGTGCAGCGTGCTTACGTTACGCGAGGCACCATCATGCATGTGCATATGTGGTCAGTTTTCCATAAAATCTTTTTCCTCCCTGCCTTTTTGCATAAGCACACTGCTGACCGGCACAGTTTGCCTTGGAAAATAATTTACAAAGGTGAATTTAACATGTTGCCCTTGCATAAAATAGCGTTGCCGAATTTTT
Source organism: Mesitornis unicolor (assembly GCF_000695765.1). Classification (NCBI taxonomy): domain Eukaryota; kingdom Metazoa; phylum Chordata; class Aves; order Mesitornithiformes; family Mesitornithidae; genus Mesitornis; species Mesitornis unicolor. The sequence continues at coordinate 41,517 of NW_010183262.1, forward strand.
CTAAGGATACTTCAGTTTCCCACCACAAGGCGGAGACGTCTACCTGCAGTTCTTCGTAAAACGGCCCTAGTTCTTGCCTGTAAAGTTGTAGCTAAGATTTAAATGAAATGCTGCTTTCCCCCTCCCCTCCTTCCACTTAAATAAAATAGAATACAAGTATGCAGATGCATTATCAAGAAGCCCCATTATTCTTTTGTTTTGCGCTTAAAAAAAAAGAAAATCACTGAATTGTACCCCTGTCCACTGCTGGGTGGATGTCAGCATTTCCACATGATTTTGCAGTGTCTGTTCCATGGACCCACTGCTGAGATTTGCTTGCACAACCTCCAAGCTGCAGTTGAGCGCCGGGGAGCGTGCTTTCAAGTGGCGTGGCGAGGAAAACCTGTGAGAAACTCCTTTGCATGAACGAAGTCCACACCTAAGCATATCAAGTAGTTAATAAACTGTCACCTGGACCAATTCTTTTAAGAAAGGCCAATGCCGTAGTGTTCAGTTAGCAAAAGCAAACAAGTTCAGACACCCTGAGCTAATGGCAAAGGGTTGGGGAAATCACAGCTCCGCGTAAGATAATTGTTCTGAGTCACTCAAAGAAGTGTGAAGACTTGTTTTTGCTGCAGGAAAATGAGGGTAAGCTCAGCAACTGCTGCACGTTCAGGCTCCTTGAGCCCTCTGTGGCCCTTGGGTGCAGGGTCAAAGCTCTCCACAGATTTGCTGAGTTCATGCTCCCCTCCTAGCTACAACTTTTGCCTCGTGGCCGTATCCTCATTTGGTTTTATTTTATGTTTATAACTTATATACTTCAGGCCCCTTCGGCAAATTATAAGTGTGTTTGCCAGATTGTTGTCTGGGAGTAAGGGAAGAAGCTATTTTTTTCCTGCCATTGGACTGTTGCTATTGTGGGAGAAATGTGTCTGAGGAACAAAATCCTTTGCTAGAAGGTGACCGCGACAGTCACTCCTGTGGTTCGTTACTCGAAGACAGCGTGGCACCATGGTTCCTGCTGTGACTTAGGATGTAGCAGTTATGGTTTATGAAGAAAAAAAAAATTGATTTTCACATTTTCTTGAGTACTACATGTCTCGCTCTTTTTAGTTCCATGTACGAAAACAAAAAAAGGTTACACATTCTAGTGGATGCCTCATTTTTTAAAGTGTCAAGCAACTGGCTCCCAAAAAAGAACACGTAAATTTTAAGATCAGGGAAACTGAGGTGAAATTTCTCTAGGCACACACTAACCACTCTCATGCAGAGCCTGCTATGCTGAAGAAGCATAAGTGCATGGGAATGATGTTACAGGATAGTTTGGGTCACAGAACCTGTGTTACACCGGTGTAGGACTACTAAGCAGATGCAGGAGACGGGCTACTGCTTCCAGCGCTCGCTTCTCTGCAGAGCAGGTGGCAGAGCCCGTGAGCGGAGCTGTGCGGTGACCAACCAACCCCTTTTGTACAGGTCACTCAACAGCCATCACGTAGCGTCAACCACTGCCAGCTCGGGCTTGACACCTACACGTCAATCCCATCAGTTAGCCGGGGTTCATACAAAAAGGCAGAATTCTTAGTAGCAGAAGCATCTGTAAACCAGAAATCCAGCCTGAGGTGATTTCTAAGGCGCATTCGTGCGCAGAATCCTTTTCCGCCATCCAAGAGAGAAAGACAGCACTGTTGAGAAGCATACACATACGGAAGTAAACTTGGGACTTCTGCAGAAGGGTAAACACCCCTCTGTAAGTTAAAAATATTTAAATAAGCAATAAAAGGGAAAAGTCTGAAAAGCCTAGAGTGGAACTGGGTTGATTTTTTTATTCCTTCAGAATTTGCTATAGATAAATTGCATCAGATGCTGCCAAAATGCTCTAAGTGTAATATACATAAAGGACCATCTAATAGAGGTATCTATATCAGAAGCTGTGAAGGTCTTGGGAGACTTTGATCAGTCCTAATGCTGCAAAACATCAAAATGAGACATTATGGACATTCTCCTCCTCTGGGCAGTGATTTCTGTAAGCAAATGTCAAGAAAATGCAGTTAATATGTTCTAAAAGATGATACAAGCTTTTTCCATAGGGCACTGGGCTTCTTTATCAGTGGCTTCACAGTTGTTGCTGTCAGTCCTTTTTGGGCAAAGGGACAGGAGTATTCAAGGCTGACTGTAAAAATGGAGATAAATGAAACAACATTATCTGTAGAGACTGCTGTAAAGAGTTTACTTATGCAGAAAATTCTCTCTTTTTCTGAAGTAATTTTCACATGGACGTCCCCAGACATTAAAGAGCGTATATTTTCTGTGGTTTAAAGCTATCTTTGACTTTTAGGAGCTTCATAAAAGAAGGACAAGTAAATACAAGTTCGGGTAATGAAAAGGAGATGCAAGAAATTGAAGCGCAGCCATCTCTTCTAGTATCAGAAACAGTTTGATAAAAGCCTAATCTAAATCTGAACTTTGAATAAACTCCCAGTAAGGTGTCTGAGCTTTCCAGGATGATAATGTTTTCCTTCCCAGAACTGTTGTGCACCTTCATAGGCAGTTGGAGGTAAAGGGCACAAATGTTTTTGAGGAGTCTCCAAAGTATTTGGAGCATCAGCAGAGGGAGGCTTTTGTAACAAGAAGGACAGTGTTTGGAAGGGCAAGGACTGGATCTTGGTGCAGTCTTTCCCATTAGTTGCAGCCAGAAGGGCTCTCTGCACCCAGATTTGTCTTTGAGGAAACCAGGTTGGGGTTTCTTTTATTGGTTTGTTTGGTTTTTCACTTACAATTTACTGGCAGTTACCATGTTAAGTTCCCACTGTAGTGACTCCTTTCTCGCCCTCACCTTGCGGTCCCCTCTGCAGGACCATGACTCCAGAGCAGGGTTCCCAGGGCACTGGCTCCCTCCCAATCGCCAGGGCAGCTTTCTCTGCTGGAATGGCCTCTGCGGTTGCCATGACAGTGACTAGCAGGATCATAATACAAAGGTGAGGAGGCTGTAAGTTGAAGGAGGCCTCATGTAGGGTTTGATTGATAGAAAAAGTGATTTTTAGCTTGGTAAGAAAGA
>NW_010183262.1:44581-65201 GCF_000695765.1 Mesitornis unicolor
TTCCTTCACTTGCCCCTCGCTGGGTTCCCAGGGCCCTAAGCCCTCTTGCGAATAAGGAGGTATTTGCCCAGAAGTTATGAGAACAGAAGCTTAACTAAAAAACCCAAGGAAATCTTCCATTTCTCTCTGCAGTGAGACACTGCAAAAAAGAGCTGAGAATGGGGCAAGGTGGAGCTACTGATTCATGCCCTCCAAAGTATGTATTATACTGTGAGCGGCTGCAGCTGGGAGTGTAAACTGCTACTGGCAGGTTTAAACACCCTGACACTTGGGTTTTCCTGTATCTACCATATATTTGGATATGCTTAGAAGTCAGGGAACTCTCTTACTTTTGTAAAGAGTAGCATGTTAATATAGTAAAAACTCTAGCCTATACAAAGACAAACTTTTTGGAAATAATTTGGAGAGGATATTTGCCTTTTTGGCTAGTCTGGCAGTTAATGTTACTCGTATTTTAAAAAATTATTCATGTAAAAGAGCTACAGGACTTCAGGTTGATGCCACAAGGTGCTGTTTGTTCTAATTCTCACAGTAGCTTCTGACCCACATGTTTACTAGGGGACTTACAAAGCTACTGCTACTATACCCGCTGCAATTAGCAAACCTTCTGGTCCCTGTTGGTAGTCAGCAGGCAAGGTTCATTGGAAATGAAAGATCTTTGACTGAATTTTCATAATGGTCTAATTCTCAAATTAGCTGAACACATGTATCAGTCAGAAGTCAGAAGGTGTGTATAGGTCTAACACAGTATTTGCATCACCAGCTAGTGGAGTTCCTAGAGAGAAAAAAGAAGGGAGAATGTCAGAAGTAGTACTTCTAGAATGCTTTCTTTATGTTTGCTAGTGTTTTTTCAGGCCTGCAAGAATCTCTCAGGTATTTAGGTCAGTAAACTGCAGGGAAGAAGCGTGGACAATATACCTGAGTTATGCCTGTGATTAAATACAAGTTGGATATACAGCTGAAGTCAAGTTATCAGTACATTGTAATGGTGGTTCCTCTTTTTACTTGGCATTAATCAGAAATCATGGTTTCTAGCCATGAATGACCCAAATAATAAAATATGGAATTTTTAACTTGGGAAGGAGTGTGGTTTCATTAGAAAAGGTGAGGAACAGGGACCAGAAAGTCTAAAGTGTATTTCCACATAGTGATTGGGTTACCATATTGTTGTAGGCAATTCATTTAGGACCAAATTTTCTATGTGTTGCACCTATAGGTGGAACTAGATTGTCAAAAGAGCTCAACGCTCAACATACAGCTATAGGTTGCTTTAATAAGTCCTCTGTTTTGCCAGGGGTCTATGCCACTAGAAGCTAATAGCAGCAGACGACTCAGAGGACTCAGATGTCTACTCTGTTCAGTTCTGTGCTAGACTGTCAGCCTAATGCAAGTAGCAGATGGCCAAAATTAAACTGACATTAAAGTCACACTTTCAAATGATTCCCATTTGAAAATAATGTAGGCTAGATCCAATTAGAAATTACCACTTATTTAATATGAGCAAGTAGAATTCTAATTAGACTGACTTGAGCCTCAGCTACCCCCTCAGATTGGATTGGCAATTAAGGTACTACTTGTACCAGTAATTATGGTTTACCATGAAATTGCCCTCCCTTCTCCCCTATCCCCTCAAAAAAAACATTGAATTAGCCATGAGTGGAATTATAGTTATCACAGGACCCCGTGCAGTAGAGACTTTGCAAATAAATACAATTAGAAAACCACTCGGAGTGCTGTGCCAGCACAGTAATTAGGGATTGAAGACAGGAGTTTTTGCTGAAGCCAAGGTGGCTGGGTTGTCATGCAGGAGGAGCTCAAGTGTGTTCAGCACGCACCCCTGAGGGTGCAGATGGTCCAGGCTCTCCTGGTCCCCTTGCAGGAGCAGCCCAGCAGCAGGAGCAATGCCGAGAATGGCGTGTTGTCCCAGCACAACCCTGTGGTAGGGAGCAGACTTTGTGAATTCACCAGTTCAGCGTTTTCCAGGATGTTATGGTGACCCCAGTGGATAAGGAGCAGATGACCAACAGTCAGACCAACACAAGGCCGATGCTGTGTATTTCAGCAGACAAAAGTGTAAACTAAAGGACAGCAAGCATAAACTAAACCTGAATTGCTTTTCCTTGCCCAGAGAATTAAAAGCAAACTTCTTGTCCTAATATTGGCATTCTAGTCCCTGTAGTCGCAGTCTGTTATTTCAGTGACAATTTCCCAGTGTCATGCTGCTGCACCTGCTAATGAATAGATCAGCTTCTGACCTGTTCTCTCCCCTGTCCTCTTAGAGTTCCATAAATGCAGCTGTCATTGGTCTAACAGCCAGAGTGTAGAGTGCTGTACCGCAGAGTTTTGACTTCTGTAGATGGATTCCACTTCATTATCACTTTTACATCTACTACCTTGGAGGCTGTCTGGTACTGTTGTGTTTGTGTGTCACCAGTATGGGATCATGGACTAAATACTGCTGTGTAGACATTTTACTGGACACTTTCCTTTTTTCTTCAATTCATTTGGCCATCCAAATTCGCATCAACCTAATGGATCTCCTTTAAAACACTATGAATTATTCCTGGCTTAGAGTCAAAGTGTTAAATTGCTGTTAAGCAAGCAAAGACAAAAAAATAAATCTTTGATTTATAAATTATTGATCTTGATCATCTTTAGATCAGTGTTTGTAAGACCAAGCAATACCTCTCCCCAGAGACCATCTCCTCACTAGAGGAGTCAGTCCTAGACCTTCAGATACCTGGGAGGGTGGGGGTTTTCATAAATTATGCTAGATCATGGTGTATTTTCCAATCACAGTTTCCAACACAGTTAATGCTGCATGGGGTCTTTCTCTTACAGATTTTGCTCAAACTCTGTGGTATTATTTCTACTTAGGCAGTTAGCACATCTAAGAACATCAACTCAGCTTGGAAGGCAAGTAATTCTGGATTTGTCCAAAGCAGACTTGTATGAGATATTGTGGCTTATACAACTGAAGTTAGACATTGAGGAATGTTTGGGAATTATCCTTCCAGATCCTGTCTCTGCTACAGTACAGCCCAGCAGCACAAGAAAACCCCTCTTTTCCTCTGTGGTGCCTGCCATAGGCTGGTGCCTGGCAGCCTCCTCCCATGGACTGATGTCAGCAAGGTGTTCTTATCTGAAAGAGAATTGTCCAAAGGTTTTGCCGAGTAAGAATCTAAAACAAAATATAAAAGAGAGAAGGAGCTAAAAAAAATTAGTCTTAAAATAGGAATATTCACGTGCTCTTACCTGTATACACTGTTGGTGCTCCCATCTCTGCATGCCTTAGATTTCATACAAAGGGAATAATTTCCTTTTTCTAGAAAGTAGAGACAAATTAAAAACTAACTTTTGGTACATCTGTCATGTAACCACCATTAGGGGATGACTTGTTAAATGTGTTGTTAGGTACTGTTTGCAGAAGAAAGAACCAGCTGGCAAAATGAATGGTATTACAGATACTCTTCTCTGGTTACTGTAATGCTTTTTATCATCTGCCAGGGATTAGATGTTCATCAGAAGGGACTCTGATATTGCAGTAAAATGGTTATTTCTCACAGTAATGTGTTATGTCTTCATGTCTTGAGCACATGTTCATAAATTTACCTAAAGAGTCTAAAGACTCTGCACACAAACTTGGTCTTCAAGTTCCTAAAAGTGGTTGGTTTTGAGAACAAATAATAGGTTTAGAAAAAAATGCAAAATCTTCTCTTTAATAACTCTAAAATGAACACCAGAAAGACTGAATGCAGGTAGCTAAAGGTTTGCCTGACTCCCTTGTGTCTGCAATAGAGTGAACGTGTGTGTCAGGGGAAAACGGGAGGATGCTGTGAAGATTTTGTTCTTTCTGCTGCCAAAACCTTAATATGACAGCAAAATATACTGACATACTTTGGAAAAAGAATTGTGCTGCTTTAAAATGGAGGGTGCAGTTGTTCTCTGTAGATGAATGTGTTATTTCTTTCCTTTATCTTCCATAGCATACCAGCTCCTAAATTCTGATTCTGAGCCTAAGGCAACCGTTTCTTTCCATTTCGCTTAGGTGTGATTTCTGATCTTGCAAGGACTTTATAATATAGGGAAGAGTGCAATTAAAGGATAGACTGTAGAACCTAGCACATTCTGAGTGGCATAATAAATAATTAATTTACATTTATTAATAAAGAGCCTTGCCATTAAAGAGGAAAAGACTAAGGGAAAAAATAAATTCACTACATTAGATTTACTTACTGTATAATTCAAAATATGTTGACAAAAGCAAGCTGTCAGCATAATAATTTGTCTCCCTGTCTGTAAAATATGACATGATACTTCTTTCCATTTCAGTAAGAACAACCTAGGACGCAGACAGCACAGAATAGAACATTTGTATCATAGTAATTCAAGCTACCTGTTTAAGTTAGACAAATGAAAAAAATAGACTCCAGCCCACACATTGTGGCCTGGCACAGAGTAGGATCCAAAGATGAATGCAGCTGATGAGATTAATTTGTTGGGCCCTTACTTATCACCTACAGACTGAGGCTTCGTATATTATGAGATCATTTCCTGGTGCATGCACAACGTGCTATTTCAGCTTGGCTCCATCCAAACAGGGCAATTTACTGTGGCCAGAAGGTGCCAGAATGACCACCATATCACATTATTAAAATGCTCTCATAGTTAGTTCAGCCATTTGGTCCCTGAGTCTTCGGTCTACCACTAGGCAAAGGATGGCATGCGAAATGCCTCTTTCTTTTTGGTCTGCCTTGTGCCTGTCACTTTTTGTCCCATTGAGATTTCAAATATGGGGAATTCACAAGCTCTGGTGCAGGATTTTCTTGCTTGCACTTACCTGTACTCTGGGGTCTGTTTGATCATTTTCTTCTCTTCATGAAATCTTAGTGTGAATGTATAGTTTGTTTGTAAGAAATACGTGTTATCCAGTGCTACACAAACTCTCCTGCATATAGGGTCACCCCCCCAGATGAAAGCAGGAACAGTTTCCAAGGAACAGAGCTGGGACGCTCGGTGTGGCCAAACTGCCATATCCCACAATTTGCTTAACTATTTTCCTCCTGCATGTAGGGTCACCCCTCCAGATGACAGCAGTCCAAGGAACAGAGCTGGGACGCTCGGTGTGGCCAAACTGCCATATCCCACAATTTGCTTAACTATTTTCCTGTTGAAAGTGGAAGTGTGACCTGAATCATGCTAGTGGGTTTAACAAGTACTTTAGTGAGTCACAGCTTAATGTGATTCTTCACATGTAGCCAGCACCCTCCTCCTGGAAGGAAGGCTCTGGGTGTCCTTGCAGGAATCCAACGCTTCCTACCGGCCTCCAATAGCCAGGAGCGATGCAGCTCCCTCTGAGTCAGTCGCACACAGCTGCAAAGCCAAAACAGAGATGCTCCATCGTTTGCCAGTTTCTCACAGCTCAGTTTATTGCACAGAGTAAACAGAGTTCGGTTTATTGGTTTTTAACTTAATAAAATCTGTGGGGCTCTTGTTTCTTTGTGTACAGCCCCTGGGATACTGTGCCTCTGAAGACAGAGCAGCACCCCTAATGAACAGTTTATCTTTATTTGCCAAAAGTGGATTGTGTTTGGAAGTGCGTCACTCAGGCTGCTGCTCAGATGTATCCACCTCATTTCAGTTGCAATTGATGTTTCCTGTAAAACGCTACCAAGAATCGAAGCATTCACGGACAGGAAGTTTTTCTGCTTGATCATTAGAAACAAAATCGTGCCTTGTTTCCAGAGCCATTTTGAGTATTCTTAAGGCATGTGCAGAGCACTAATATGATTTCAAAGAGAGATTAACGATTTTCATATACTGAACTACTTCGTATTTAGCTAAGTGACATGAAAATAAGAGATTGCTCCAATGTCTAATGACATTTGAAGTCAGGGAAAATGCTTCTATCGATGTCATCATCTGACTGCAGCATTTTCCCCCTATCTCAAGGACCCGTTTCTACACGTCTTTGCTCCCGCAACAGTCTTCCTTGATGTGCATTTCAAATTTGGTAGCAAATGTCTCACAGTGAACTCAGTAACTGAACTCTCTACGACAACATTAACCGAGGTTGATTATCCGCCAGGCTTGCATGTGCCTGTGTTTTTATTGTACCTTACATAAATAGCTGCCCAGCCCTGAGAGCAGGATAAGATGCAGTCTTTGAACTGCGGGAAGGACAACAGGAGTGACTGACAGCAGCGAACCCGTGAGACTGGTTGAGACAACTTTAATTTATTTGTACGGCATGCATATGGAAGGGTCCTCACCTCCCGTTTTGGTAATGATAAATGACAAGATGTCGACAGCTATTAATTAAACTGCCTGGCATAGCAATGTACACGATGGTAAGACCTAAGAAATATGTAACATTCCTTCTACTCCATCATGAGAATGAGGACCCTCCGCTGTTCTCTGGCACAGCAGAGATTAGACTAAAGCGTCAATATTCCAGTACGAGCTGGCTACCTAGTAACTGCCTGAATACAGGGCCCTAAAAATTGAAATTCTCTCACGTGCGATGTGTAGTAATTAAACTTCTGCATTCTTTCTGCAGGAAATGTTTCTTCTGTGTTGTTCCCACAGATTGTGCTACAACAACAATTTTAACCCCATGGAGAAGGTTGGGCACAGCTGTAGCAGGAAAGGCGTCTCTTTGGCAACTATGGAATAATGATCCAAGGAGTTCCTCACTCGCGAAGCGTTTTGGAAGATTTTTAAATTTTACTTGGGAATTATTTTCTTCTTAGTTGTGGAGGCGGGGGGGGGGGAGAGGAGTGAGTGTTTAAATTGATTTTATTTTTTAAAAAATAAAAAAAATCCTGGACCAGCTTCTCATCAGACTTGTGTGTGAGGTCTCACTGAAGAGCCAGTTCCAAATAGTTTTTAGTATACCTGCCATGGCCCCAAAGACAGCCCAAAAACTTTCCATAAAAAGTTAGGGGGGGTTACGTGAACGCCCTTAGGCACACGTCATTTCCACTGCTCTTGGGCTTTCTGTTTTCCTTCTAGATAGCAAAGCATTCTCTCTATAGAAAAAGTTATATCTTCACTGTTTGCAGAGAAATACAAGTAAATTCGAAGTCATTTGGTACGTACGTATGTAACATGTACCTTCAAAATATATTCAAAATAATAGTGGTGTATTTCAGTAAATGTAGGGTGATGGTACTGCTGACTGAGGCAGAATTATATATTTGAGGGCTGTGTATCTTGAAAGGGAATTGGACGTGGACTGAGTTTCTTGCTCATGTACAGACTGTCTGTTCAGACCATGTTACAAATCAGATGCATGTACATCTGATGGCCACTCTGAGGTTCCAAGCATCCCAAAAATAATAAAAGACTAGCTAAAATCCTTCAATTCCAGACAGACAGCGTTTCCAACTAGAAGAAAGAGACGTGTTTGAGGATACGGTGAGTAAACTCTGGAATTAAGCCAGTTTTCCCAGGAGATCCTGTTCACTAACTCCTGTCACTGAACTGTGCTCCACTGACTGTTTGCATTTATTGACACTTTTCACTCCACAGAGTGCAATTGTTCTGTACTCATTAAAAGTACAAGTCCAAAGAATAATCCGTATGACTTATGTTTGTTAGCCCTTGATGCCGTATTAGAGATGTTAATGACAAAACTAATTCTGGAAAAATGTATCTTTTAAAATGACTGGGCCTATTTTTGGCTCCCAGGAGGACCCCGGGCACCTCTCATTTGAAGAATAATTTATTCAGAGGCCATATTAATTGATGAACAGGCTGAAACATCACATTCATTTTCTCAGTTCTTTGGAAGTCTATGCAATTGTCTGCTCTCTCTCTCCTCTCAATGATTTTCTGAGAGAGCTGCTTTTGCTTCTAGACAGGTAGAAATTCATCACGAGTGAAACATTTCTGGTTCTGAGCACCACTCTTAATCTGAAGAATAATTCTAGAAGAAGACTGTCACTTTTAAAACTAACTTCTCCTGCTAATTTGACTAGAAAAAAATAAGGCCCTGCAAATAGCAAAACCCTCCAAATGGGAGAGTAATTACCTTAAATTAAGCCTTATTTCTGGTTATAAAAAAACCCCAACACAACCACCACCCAATTCTAAAAGAATGTTGTGCAGACTGGAAGCATTAGAGTTGAATACTGACCATTTTATAGTGAAAGGGAAGGAAATAGCCAGGAGGAAGGAAGGAAGGAAGAAGAGATTAGAGCTCTGACAGATGTAAATAGTCTCAGAGGAGCCACTATGTCCCAAGGCCTCTCCTAAGGGAAGTTTTTACTCCAAAGAATCTGGTAGCCTGAATGAAGAATGACATCACTTATTTATTTAGCTAGAGATGGGCTGTTTTCTTAAGACGCTGAAATAACCTCATGCCACAAGCATTAAATTGTTGGCAAAGTGATAAAGATGTCTTCTTAATTTAGGGGCTTGATAACCATGAAATAAGTACACTTTTATTCCTTGGTTTGAGAGTTTATTTAAATTGCCTGAAAAGCCATGAACAAGAAATCTTGAGTCTGAAGGTTGATACTACAAACAGCCTGATGTGGGAGTCTTCAGCAGGGAGATGCATGGCTTTGGACTTGTAACTCAGAGGAGGAGTTGGGGATGCATCCCTTTGAGATTAAAATGATGTTATTACACTTATGGATACCAAGCACAGACCAGTGTTTCCACATCTTAGGTGCGGTACAAATTAATAAGAAAGGGAAAAGTTCGATCGGAAATGCTAGTGCTGAAGTGTCATGACAGCCCCACTTAGATCAGTTAGAGTCTGAGTAGCCAATATGAGGCAAAAAAGTGATTCATATCACACACTGCTGCACCTGGGATGGCTAAAATGGATGTTCACGGCACCAGTGTCAAGCAGGCAGCCCCTGGCAGCACCAGGGAGAAGCAGGGCTGGGATGGATTGCAACCTCAGATACTGAAGTGTTCAAAGGGACACCAAGCTGAGCCGTGTGGTTGATACTCCAGAGGGAATGGTTGCCACCCAAAGCAACCTTGACAGGCTGGAGAGGTAAGCCTGTGTGACCCTCATGAAGTTCAACAAAGCCAAGCGCACTTGGGTCGAGGCAGTCCCAAACACAGGTACAGGCTGGGCCATGAGCGCGTTGCGAGCAGCCCTGTGGGGGAGGATTTGGGAATACTGGTGGATGGAAAACTGAACACGAGCCGACAAAGTGTGCTTGCAGCCCAGAAGGCCAGACCACATCCTGGGCTGCCTCAAGCGAAACACAGCCCGCGGAGTAAGAGAGGGGATTCTACCCCTCTGCTCCGCGCTCCTGCGACCCCACCTGCAGGGCTGTGTGGGCACCCAGCGTAAGAAAGACATGGACCTCCTTGAGTAGATCCAGAGAAGGCCACGAAGATGCTCAGGGGGCTGGAGCACCTCCCCTGTGAGGGCAGGCTGAGGGAGCTGGGGTCCTCCAGTCTGGAGAAGGCTTTGGGGACACCTTAGAGTGGCCTTCCAGTACTTAAAGGGGGCCTACAGGAAAGATGGGGAGAGGCTCTTTATCAGGTAGTGTCGTGATAGGAAGGGGGGCAATTGTTTTAGACCGAACTGAGAGATTTAGGTTAGATATTAGGAGAAAATTCTTTACTGTGAAGGTGGTGAGACATGGGAACAGGTTGCCCAGGGAAGCTGTGGATGCCCCCTCCCTGGAAGCACTTAATTTAGCCATAGGTTGTGGTGTGGTAGAGCTGAGATAATGTTTTGAAGATTATATTTGTGTTTCGTATCCTTTTATTTCAGAATTAGCAGGGCTTCTGCTGATGAGTCTTACTTCTACTCAGGTTTTACTGATTAGTTTTATTATCCTCTCTTCCCAGTAATAACTTGTCCTCATAAGAGAGCAGTGAGCACTTTTAGGATTGAAAGAAACAGCTTGTGATACAGTGTCAGGAATGGGTCATGGAGACAGAAGGATGAGCATTACTTCCTTCCCTTTGGGCTTCAGGCACAGTAAGTTTATTATCCTCTAGTGAGAATAAAATTCATCTGGGCTTCAAGAAATACAAAAACCACCATATTCCCAATTTAATGAAAAGACAACAGGGCATCACTGCAGCTTGATGTTACAACTGCAGCATTCAGTGTAAAAACTGTTCCTGCACTTCTGGAAACAGAAGGGACACGTCCATCCCTTTGTGTATTACTGGAAAATAACTCTGTGATGGCTCCAAGACTGAAAGGGAAGCAGTTGCACCGTTTTGTGTCACTGAATAACAGCAGCTGCATTTGTTGAAAGTTCCGCAACTTGTACTGGCTTCATTTTAAACTGTGAGTTATTTTACAGGTGGAATTCGATTACTTGCCTACCAAGGGGAGTTTCACTTTATTCAGATTTAAGGTTACAGCTGCACAGTATGTTCAATCCAAACTCAAGCTACATATAACTATGATCTATGTTAATTTAAGACTTTTGAGCCTGTTTACTATAGAAAAGTTGTTCTGTGCACCCATGTACTGCACTAATTTGGGTGAAACAAGCTAATTATAAGTTGATGTCACATGGCCCCCAAAAATTACATGTTTATTCTTTCTGTATTTCATGACGCTGACATTTTCAGCCACATTTGCAGATCACACGCATGATGTGTTTTCTGGGCCTAGGGCCTCACTGGATAAAGTTATGTTCTTTATTGTGCAGTATGTAATTAAAAAGTCGAACCTTATGCAAAATCTTTGGGACTTTGTGGATACCAGCAGGCTGTTTGTGCTGCCTGTGAGTTTCTTTTTCACTGAATAATAGCAGAATTGTATTTTTGCCAGAAAAAGAAAGAAAGAAGGCACACTGACTATTTTAACTCAGTGACTATACTGCAGAGAACACACCATGGTTTGTTGCCTACACAAGTTGGAAATAAAAATGGGGGGCAAATGAATGTTCAAAGCTGATTTGGCGAAATCATGAATCCTGTCTGAAAAAAGCAACTCGCCTGCTTTTCTGTGGACTACCCATTTTGACAGTTGCTGGCTGGCAGCTGTTGTCTGCAGCCAAGTGATGGTAATTGCAGCGACCTGTTACTACTTATAGTTCAGCAGCACCTAAATTATGTACCATTGTGCTATTTTATGGCAAAAATTACAATGAAGAAATTCACTCTTGCCTAGAGTAGAACTATTTAATGCTTCTGTAAAAGGACCACACAGCAGGCCTGCGTGCAAAGCATTTGTTACTCTGGAAGAACCTGTCTGGTGTATGTCTTGTGTCCAGAATGTTTCACTGATGTAACGACAGCCTAGAAAGTTGCTCCATTTCCCATTTCTGCTGTGTACAGTATCAAGCTTTTCTCTTTGGAAAGAACTGGCAGTGTACATATTTGGTGTGAAAGAAACGGAAATTTCCTGCAGAAACTCATTCTCAAACCCCCAGTTAGAGATGGCGTCTCCTTTGTACAGCCTGTCCCATGTCATAAATAATGCTTTCAGTGGATACTGAGATAGATTATTAGACCAGTAAGTCCCTCTCAAAATTTCTCTTAACAGCAGGAAACTTTTGGGCTTTTGGTAGAAGAGAACTGTGTGGGAGGACTGGGATTTTTTTTGGAAGAAGGTGTCTTTAAGGTGAAACGTTTGGGATAAAGATGATACTGATTCACCTGCAGCAGGCCCTGTACTTCTGAACTTGGTACATGAAGTCTCAGATGAAATGGAGTAAGTCTCTTCCACTGGCTTATCACAGTCAGCATTTTAAAACCAATATTCCAGGAACTTTAGATGCCAGTGAGACTGTGGAATAGCGTTTCAGAGGAACTGAACTGCTTTTCTTACCTGTGAAGCACCAGCAGGTGCTGATTGCTGAAAATTAAGGTCCTTGTGCCCACTTCATAAAGTCAAAGTTAAATCTGGAAAACGTTGACACAGGCATGACAACTGTTTGTATTAGGTTTTTATAGGAGGTATCAAATAATAGTAGGGCACACATCTCCTGGCTGTCTTGAAAAAGCTGTTCATCTTTACAGCCATAGTGAAAGATCTGCACGCTACGTGCAGCCCAAGCTCAGTTTTCCCTAACTTAACTGGAAAATGTCTTTGTTTCTTAAAGAACATGGCCTTATAAATGAAAATGGGCATAGGCCTACAATGTGAAATTGTTACAAAGTTTAACTGCTGCTTGGCAGCGCCTGTGAGGGGATTCCACGCTTCTTGTTTTTTCAATGAGAGAAATCTGAAGCAATCAGATTTGACCAAGAAATCTTGATCGACAGCTCACAGACTTCTTGTTTGCTTTGGTGGCTTTGTCAGGTTGTGAACACACGAATCAGGAAACATCACTGGGAGTAGGAGGGAAACTGAAACTGGCTGAGTTTCTTCCCCAGGGGAAGTGGAAATGAGAATACTGAAACAATTCTGAGCTCCACATTTGCCCAGGAAGACTTTATCCATGAGAAGTGTCAGGCTCTGGAGCAAGAAGTTCCAGGTTGGAGTTTCTTTAGAGGTGTGCGAGTTATTGATCGAGAATTAAGGACCCTGACACCCTCTATGACAGAAATAAGAGTCAACACCCTGACTGTTCTGTAATTCACTGGCTTTGCAGCGCATCAGCTTTATACTTCAGCTGAAAATCAATGAGTCTTCCTATAATTAATCATCATTTCTACTTTATTAACAATGTATTTAAAATTAAAAAGAACAGACTAATATTTTTAAAGCAGTATTACTTCTGATTCTCTACAAAGAAAAACATTGCATAAATAATTTCTGAGAAAAAATAAATACGGTATTCACTCTCTGAAACAATACTTTTTCTCTCTAGGTTCTGGTCTCACATAAAATTGCAAAATCTATCAACATCACAGATTTCCATAGTTTATATGATTTCAGCATAAATTCTACATAGAAAATAAGAACAGTAAGGAACTCTTTTCATCCCAAACTGTGTTCATCTGATACTAGGCTTACCACTTCTACAGTAAATACACAGCATGTGACGATTCACTTCTAATAATATTCTTTAATGCAAAACCACAAACATTAGTCTGAATGTTGAGAAGCTAAGTAAAGGAAAGTTGCTGCCTAACTAAAGACTTACCAAAGTTGCACATACCAAAGACTTTTCTAGAGGAACTAATGACTTTAAAACTAGCAGAGGCTCACTTTTAATGCAGAACCAGCACCTTACTCCCAGAACTTGGCTTGCACAGTCTTAGTGCTATGAAGTGTGTGGCCAGAAAATCCAAACTACAGATTAGAAAATGTAAATTGATATATCTAAGATGATCCTAAAGTCAATTGTGTTCCAGGAAATAAGGAATAATCAGTATCTTGTTTTGTTAAATTAGGCACATGGTTAGCTGTTTACAGGAAAAACAGTGAGGTTATCTGGTTTGAGAGGAGCATCCATTTCATAAATCCGCTCCACTTGGTAGAATTTGTTTAATTGTCCCTAAAACAAATACGGTTTTAGTTGTCAAATCTCAGTTTTGAATCTGTTGATCCTAGTCTTTTAATTAAAAGCATGGACTAGATTAATCACTTTTGTTTTGAGAACACTAGCGTCATATTTTGATTTTGGTGCTTTAGAGGAAACAACTGGGGCGTAAGGACATCTGACATTAATTTCCCAACAGTTTCACTTCAGTCACCATAACTGTTGACATCCCTGTTATCGCTAACTTTCTACAGCTCATTCAGAGAGCAGTAACTCTCCTGGTGCTTCCCTAATCGCATGCTTATCCTGCATCATGGCACTTAGAAAAGTGGGAAAGGGATCTCGGTGTTCTTTTCACAGAAAGTGAGTAGAATGACTTCTAACAAAGCGTGATTGTCACCAAAACAGCTTCACTTTCCTCCGCCTTCCTACTTGTACAAGCCACATGACCTCACCTGCATCTCCAAGGTGTACCTCTCCTCTCAGACTGAATTTAGGTGTTGCTACCTCCAGCTCGATTTATCTCATTCTCTTATCAGACCATAACTGCTATAATCTGATAGATTTTTGACTATGTGAGCCTTTGACCCAGCTTAGCAGAAGGAATTGGAACCTACTGCAGTCAAAACGTCACGCTGAGGCCTGTGAGTGCCATTTGATGTTTTGTAAAATATCCAGGGCTGCTAGGCTGTATCACTCAGAGCCACCTTCTAATAGGCATTTTCTAACTCATGCTGGTTAGATTTGCTGCTCCTGGCTCTGGAGAGACGGGGCTTCTTGTTCTTCTGAGGCCTGACAGTTTCCTTTCCGAAGTCCTTCAGCTCAGACTGGTTGTGGTAGCGAGTGTAGCGCTTGCACTTGCAGGACGTGACAGCTCGGAATTTGTAAGTCCGAGTCTCTTCCTCGGGACAAGCCATCTGGATGCGCTGCGTGCGAGTGTGAGCAGGGATGCAGCGATAATCCAGGGCATTCTGACGCCACCACTTCCCTCTACCGATGGAGTTGGGGAGGAGGTGTGAGGGGACGCACTGACCAGAGCAGACCAGCTCCTTGACGGGCTTGATGCTGCGGCAAGGCCCCTCTGTCACATAGCGGGTGGTTCGCATTTCTCTACAGCTAAAGTCGGAAGCATCTGCAAGCAAGAGACACGTTCATTAGTGACCCCTTCCTTCCCCATCCTTGAGAAAGCACTTTTTTGTTTCTGTAGTGGATATCTATCTCTGAGCTAGAAACAAGCTGGACAGCAGATTTTGGGAAGAGTATCTCCACAGACCCACTTGAGCAGCTTCTGAATATTTGGCTGCTCTAGTTATGAGACCCTTGAGTAACAACGTACAAATTGACAAATAAAACCCCCCTGTTGCCACTGGGTGAATTCCATGTCAGGGTTGGGCAGGTGGGCAATGGAGCTTCTGAAGCGTAAGTGAAATTTTGATGGGACTCTCCTGGCTTCATTTACCTGTGGGCAAAACCTCTCCCTCATTGCTCTGGTTTAAGTCTACTGACTTCAGGGGTTGAATCCAGATTTAAATTCTTGTGCAGCAAAGAAAGTGTTCCTTAAGTGATTTTTTTAATAAGCATCATGTCTTCCAGGTTAGGGAACTTAGCGGGTAACAACAGTGCTAAGGAATTCCCACTCTTCAGGCATTAGGCTTTCCAACTTTTCTGCTCTCTGTGATAATCCCACATGTCCCACACAATTTCCTTCAGACAGCTAGAGGCATCTCCTGGCCAATTAGGAACGTCACAGTGTTCCCCCCCTCCCCTTTTTCTCCATGGATAGCTATAGGCAAATGAAACATTAGGAAATACAAGATTTTTTTAGCACTAAGAATTTGGAAAAACTTTGCATTTGTAGGAACAGACTTTTTTTCTGAAGGGGTTTCTCTTGTCAAGTGCCATGCTTGGCTAACTGTCTTGTTTGGAAGACACAGAATTTGGCTTTTGAAGGTGTTTATCAAAGAACTTCATCTAGATAAACACATGTTAATGCTCTTCTCTTAGTCAAGAGGAGAGTTTCAACTCACAACCACTGCTTACGGTGGAAATTCTCAAAGATCAGCTCACAGACAGAAGGCTCTGTCTGCCGGGCCCACTCTCCTTGCTGTGCACAAGGTGGTTCCCTCTTTAGAACATTGAAAGAAAATTCTGACCCTGAGCAATTAGTGATAAAATTGTATCTGTACAGACATTTTGTAAAATTCTGTTTGTGAAGTACAGAAACACGATTTTCAGTACTCAGGTTTATATTTATCAAAGTACGGCAAGAAAGATTTCGTTTTTAAAAAGTTTTAAGGACTGCATTAATGAAACAATCCTTGTCATAAAGCTGAGACAACAACGCTGCCAGCTGAACTCCATGTGCTCGTAGTCTAATCCTCCTAAGTTCCCTAAGGATTTAAGAAAATTATGTATGTCTATATAAAAAAACAGTGCTTTGAATCAGGTCTATTGTACTACCATAGCACATAGGCAGATACTGTTAAATATAGAGGTATTTGCCTCAGCTATCTAGGTTTTTTTCTGTGCATATATGTCCTGTCCTCTATGTGTGCAGGTTTCACATGCTGCAACGTGGTCTGGTGCAACATCGTGCGCCAGGGAGGTCTGGCCACTTTGGATCATCAGTTTGATTCCTTGTGTTACAGACGTTAAAATAAGTATGCAAGACCATTACGTATCTTGAATAACTGTCCAGTCTCCTTTGCTATCTCTTTCTTAAGTGAATGTGTTTTCTACTTCAAAACATATGCATATATCAATGGGGCAGGTACCCCCCAATTGATGTCAGAGTAGTAAGAGGCTAAAAAATGTAGATATTCAGATGTAACAACAAAACCAACTGGCCTTGATCTGGAGCAGAATGCTCCCCCTTTTAGGGATGCAAAAAAGTTGCAGTCTCAGAAACATTACTTCTTTTTTTTATTTTAAAATCTTCTTAACGCTGTTCTTTTAAACACCTTAACTGACAGCTGCACAGAAAAACACAGTTCCCTTCCAGTAGTCCCCAGAAGAATCACAGAATTATTGAGGCTGGAAAAGACCTCCGAGATCATCAAATCCAGCCTAAAAGGAAGGCTAGCTCAGAGCTGCAGTGCACAACTGTGGAAACTGTACATTTAATTTGTTGCTGTGTGCATTTGGTAGCTAAATCTGTCAGTCTGGAGGACCGAGCTCACCCTGTTTGCCAGCAGATCACTTCTTTAACACTACTTGTCTCTGTTGCTTGGTGCTAACTCCCCATCTTCTCTTTCTCCTCACAGAGCTGGTGTTTTGAGTCACTGCTAATGTTAGACACCTGGCCAATGCAGTGACAATACTCTATGGAGAATGTCAGTGCTGTTAAAGAAACCAAACTGATTCCAAGATTGCACATCTCTGCAAAATAAAGTCCCCTCCGATTCATTTGGGCATGAGTTTACTCTGGGAGTGCTTTAACTGTTGACAACAGCTTTTTTTGCCTGCTGGAATCCGGCTGAAAATCTGGCTGCTGGCAAAGGTCGGCGAGCAGCACGCGTACGTAGCTGAACGCAGCCTCCATGTGCCATTTTTGCCGTGTGATCTTAGACATCACGAGTGTGACTCTTTCTAAATACTAAGAATTTATATCACTATCTCCACTGTCAACCCATTGCCCCATCCTAACATCAAAGGGAGAAAGATGACTTGTGCTATTTTCCCCCAGTGCTTGCAACACAAAACACTGAGATATTTAAGTAATATCTTCTACAGGTTTTATGGATTGGACTTGTGTCTGCAGAAAGCAGCTGGGCAGAATAGGAATGCGTACTGCAGTACCTAGGGATTGTTCAGTAGATAGAGCACATTATTCATCAGTAAACTCCAGAACACCCTTTTCAATATTTACACTGATACTTCTTCAACTGTAGATGTAACTCCCTATCACTTACAGCACTAGGTCCACACTTACAGGTTTCAATAAACAATAACAAGTATTCTTTTACAAACTGTCTGTTAGGGTCCAAACCAGTAATCATGATGTTCTTTTTCTTACCGTTAGGGTCTGGAGCTTGTTGTATGTGTCTTCCTCCGTGCTTTGCCTGGTTCATTGTGTTGTTGTTGCTGAAAGTCTGCTCCATCGGCGTTTCTGTATTTTCAGTGATCTCAGGAATTATTTCTGTAGCATCATTTTTAAACATTTGCCACCCTTCCACAGATTGAAATGCAATTTGTATGAGGACACAGACAGAGCACACAGCCCAGGAGATCTGCATGGTGGCAGCTCACAGATTAGCTTTTCAGCACCCTGACAGTCTCAGATCCCAAAGGCACATTATTCCCCTTTTTAAAATCCTTTTTAGAACCAAGCCAGCCAATGACTATACGAAGTGGGAAGGGCCAGACAACAACTCATTCATCCCAGCTTTTGTCAGTGTGAAATAAAATGGGTGTGTGGGGGTGGGTTAGTGACAATATTCTACAACTTGTATGTGAAAACTTCTCATATGTGCTTCATTTTTGTGCCTGGCAACAGTGGTGATTGACAAGAGTAGGATGAATTGCAACCTGACGAGTCTTTCTGCAGTTTTTTTCTAACAAGGGTATCATTAAAACCTGCTTCTACCTCCATATTTGAATCTTCGGCTATTGTCTTTTCCAAAGGTTTTTCAGACTTTATATTTTTATTTTTACTGTCATTCTTCCTCCCCCCACCCACAGTACAAAGTAAGCAAATCCAGAAACTGTAGCTCAGTAGTTATGCTTCAGTCCCCGCAGGCAAACGATTCGGGGGGTAGCTGTTCTGCTCCCTTTACAAAACAAGGAGCTCTACATTTTGTTTCACAAATGTACTTAAAGAAACAGAAAGAAAGAGCTTCTTTTCTAAACAGGAGTTGTTTAGTTTAGTTTTCCTTGAAAAACAGTCTACTTAGAATATGTTCGAGTAAACAGCCTGGCTGGTGTACATCATGCTTTTTGATGTGCTTTCTCACATTTGTATCACTTAAAAAACCCCAAACACCCAAATATTTGCATTTGCTTTAAGCTTGCTATTACTTCTGCTGACATCCTGTGCAAGTATTGAACATCTGACTTACATTTGCTTATTTTAAACACAAGAACACGACCAGACTCATTTCAGTCATGATGAAACCAACAGAAAGAGAAAAGTGATGACCTTAGGTCTAGGGTGCCTATGCCCAAGAGCTATTCATGTGTCATGTTTTAAAATCTCATCTGTGGTGTTCCTCTTCCTTGCACAAATAAGATTATAGTGGCGATAGCTGCATCATTTGTTTGCCTCAAGACCACTCACACTTTCAAGTTATTTGCAGATTATGTCAGGCTAAATACATTAATCAGAAAGCATCTCAGCTTTTAGTAAGGTTAGATACTGTATTGAGCTCATCATAGCTACTGAAGGCAAAATGTTTGCTTAAAGCAGTAGAGGGACACCCATGTGTGTTACTGCAATGTTTGTTGCATACATCCTCATGAAAATATTTAATGTAGAAGAGATTGAAAAGTGATTCACTGTCTGAATTTGCCTTACTGCTGTAGGAGTCATTACCTAAGGCTGACAGGTCCCCTGACCTGGCATGGAGAACAGGTGTCACCAAACTTAAAGTGGAGGTGTAGTCTCCCTTGGTGTGACCCTGATGATCACAGATTTAAGCAACAGCAATGACCTGGGGACACTTCACCTCTTCAGCCTTACACATGCAGAGACACACATGTGGCAGATGCACTTGTTTGATGAGCTTGAAGCACACCTGCTCTGCACAACGGTCCTTTCCTTATAGTGTCTGAAATATATTGTGACATACTTTCTCTCTGCCCAAAATTATAGAGAGTAGCATTCTCAGAAAAGCCCTCCTTTCCAAGTGTCCCAAAGACTATCTAAAAGCAATCGTGTGTTCTGTTGCATACAACCGTGTGCCCTTACTGTCTGTTCCCTTTCCTCCTTTCCTCCAGACCACATCTTGTGCATCCTTACCATCTCAGAAATCACTCTGTTTTTATGGTGGGGTACAACATACTGTTTTCTTTTTACAAGATTGTTTTTCTCTCCAGAAAATTCCCTTCAGAGCTGTAGGTATCCAGCAAAGCTCAGTTTCTGTTCATTTATTTTCATGTAATGTCTGCCTAGAGAATATTTCCAAAAGCTATCATGCCAGTGTAGGCCTGAAAAAACACCCCCCTTAGCCATGCTAAGAAGGAATCAAGACTTAATAGGGCAGTGGGAATAAGGAGTAAATTGGCATTATATACTCAGCCTGAATCCACTGCTGCTGCTTTCTGGGCTCAAGATTTCTGTCCCAATGAGCTTGCACTGCAACGCTGCACTACGGGGGCTTGCACGTGTAAACCAGCTTCTGAAATGAGTTAATCAGTCCTGTCACTTGTAACTTCTGGTGCCCACCCTGCTCTGCCCACACCTGGGCACTTTAAGCTTCTCTGTGGACAAGGGCTCATCATTTACACACTGCCCATGAGTTCAGTTCTGACATGCTCAAGAACAATTTGTTTGCTTCTCAAACGGTTCTTTTTCCAAGATGCTGCTAAACCACCCTTGCTCAAACAACCTTCTTCTGTCTCACAATTCTGCCAACATACTACTACTTTCTGAGTATCGGTCTGAATGCTATGCTGTGATGTCTTTCAAGTAGCCAAGAATAAATGGAATCTTAGTCTTCTCCCTCCAGAGACCAACAAATGCACTGATAAATCATTCTGGTGGTTTGTCTTTTGCAGTGCTAAGACAAGAATACATTAGATCCTCACAATAGCATTGTTCCGGGAGAGAATGACGACGATCTAGTGAAGAATAACAAGCCTACAGCTCCATCTGGTGAGTCAGCCAGCCAGCGACCTCGGCACACTAGGATTAAAATAATAATAAAAAGCCCCGACGTTTAATCGGTTTCCAGGATTTCTTTGCAGAATAGAAGAAATTAATTGGACACTGATTCTCACAAACAAATCCTTAGAATACCTCTCAGACCTGTTCTATATTCAGTTTTACTGACTGACAAAACCCAGAAAGTAATTGTAGAAGCACCTCTGTGCTATACTGAGATTCCATCAGCCAGTCCCTCTGTGCTAAAAACATTGTAGTCACCCAGCAGAACTATTTTCTTTTTAAATAAAAGAAGGGAAAAAAATCCTGCTTCTAGTTCTAGCATCAGAGATTTAATTCTGGACAACAGAAGAAAGTTCAATTAAAATCTTTAAATGATGAAAACAAGCAGTACAAATATTCTTTCTGCTGTTCTCCTTTGCTCAGCAGG
>NW_010183262.1:65232-77829 GCF_000695765.1 Mesitornis unicolor
AATATTTGACACAAGTTAGTTTGTTTTTCAACTCATCATGTGGTATTCTTATACACAGGGCTTTTCATCTTTAAAGCCTGTTATGAAGATTAATTAATTCTCACATCACCAAAAAAGGTAAGCCAGGCATACTCACGCTGTAGGAGAAAAATGTGTCCAATGCTAACACAGGCTCAACATCTAAAAATGGAACTACAGTACAACATATGGCTGCTAGTCCTGCGTTCGGGTGCTGTTATTTTTAAGTCTGAAGTGACTTCATGAAACACTCGGGCTGCAGCAGCGATCACTGCAGCATTCTCTCATGAAGCACTTCCTGGCAGGACCTGTGGTTCAGGGTAGCTGCGGGACCAAAGCATGAAGAAAGCACTCAGAAAATGTAGGTTTTGCTTTGAAACTTAATTTTTGGTTACAGCCTTCTCTCCTGTGCCTCTGCGACAGCTGAGACTGATTTAGTTCAGCATGAGTTGAAGGTGAATTTAGTTTTCCATGTCTCGTTATTTTATCTATCTGGACTTTCTTCTTTGTTCCTTACTATAAAATGCTAATACCTTCTCGCTTCTACTCTTCCCCCTTTCCAACTTCACTAGCTCTTAGGTACAAAAACCCCAAGCTACTGCATTCTCTTTCATTGTGCTGGATTTGACACAGCAGATATCTTTCTTTGATGATAGATGTGTACTTTGCAGGCATCCCATCCCTTCTCCAGGGTGCTAGCTACACAAAAAGTACCACACTGCTACCAAGATAAACACATTAACGTCAATCCAGATCACACTCTTTTAGCTATAACCACGAGATTTCAACTCCAAAGATGTACTGTTGCTATTTGCAACATACAGTTGTTTTAAAAAAGATCTTCCCCAATGAGCACGCTCGTAAGGATCATCTCACAGCAAAGGGCAGGTGCACAGACATTTCAGAAGGACAGAAAGATGTGTTTCTTCCAATACTTCTTTAATTTCATATTACACAGAAAGAAAGCTCTCACTCCCATTTCTATACAATTTTTCCTTCTACAATCAGAAAGAGAAATTAGAATATGCCAGCGTATCATTATGGATTAGAAGCATACAAGCTCTTCTTGGCCAGCTGAAGCAGGCAGAGGGTTTTGCAACATTACTGTACTTAAACAGCAAGACCAGACTAAAAGAGTAAGGGTACGATCCATTACTGGAGCAGTGGTCTGACATTCTTACTATTTTTAGCCTTCTCTAAAAGCAGAGCTAGAAATAGTTTCATTACTGAGTCACCTATCAGTAACTGAAAACAGGATATGCTTTCTTAGAGCTCAATTTTAAAAATCAAGTTATAGCCCTGTCTTATTTATTCCTCTTCACCTTCCTATTACAAAACGCCTGTTAGATCGGTTTTGTTATAGTAAGATGAATGGGCCAGGGTATCACTGAAGTCACCACTAGAAGTGAGCAGTGTCCTACAGATTTAAAAACCATGTAGAATATAAAAACAAATTCCCGTTTGTCTTGGTTTGTCAATATTTCTTGATACTGACAAATACAAAAACATCACCGTGAGGTAAACAGACTCAA
The DNA here is from genome assembly GCF_000695765.1 of Mesitornis unicolor. Classification (NCBI taxonomy): domain Eukaryota; kingdom Metazoa; phylum Chordata; class Aves; order Mesitornithiformes; family Mesitornithidae; genus Mesitornis; species Mesitornis unicolor. The sequence goes on from NW_010183262.1 coordinate 66,783, forward strand.
TTTTAATAAACCATTTTGGTTGTAATCTGACAACTATTAGTCTTCTTACAATCTCTGGAAGAGTAACAAGAATCTAGTGCCTAATGGTTTCTTAGCCCTTTAATGGACTGCAATTTTTGAGTTCTACGTAACAGGTCAAAGACAAAGTGCATGCACGTTTTTTTCCTGTAATGCAGACAGGAATTGTGGATACGTGGTGTGAGATGGGGCAGAAACAAAAATAAAAATCTGTCCCTGGAGTAAAAATTTTAAAAGGATGATTTATAAATAAGAGCACAGTATGCAGTCAGCATGGCAGGAAAGAGACAACCTGTATCCCTGTTCCCAAAGCTACACAGCAGAAAATGGCTAACGAGGAATTTTGAAGGAGCAATTAATTTAATACTGATACAATGGGAGAAAGCAACAGGTATGTAATTAGCCAATGAAACTGATTAGTGCTTGTTACTACTGAACCATCCTGATTGAAAGCAAGCACTAAATACTGACTGACTGACTGCAGGGAGGTGAAAGGAAACACTACACAGTGTGTTCCCAGTTGTCCCTTTAAAGGACACAAAAGAAAAAAGGCTGCTTGACTCGGCAGTTTTCATCCTGTGCAAGGAAACAGAAATACGCCTGATACTCAACCAGAATAATGACCTCTGGAGTTTAACTTCAAGAAAGTTATCTAGTCATACAGAACTCCTCTCTGCCACACCACACAACCCCAACAACTGGCAGTAAAACAACGTACGTCTTTTGTGGGTTTTGATTAGTGAATTGAATACACAAAACTAGACCTGGGCTTACATGTCTTAGTAATACAACAGTGTTTTTGCTTAAAATAGCATTAAGATTTTTGATCTAGAACAACATTAAAGCACGGCTAAAAGGAGACGACATACATCTTGGGTTCTGTTAGTTTAACTAAGAACTCTAACTTTGCAGTGGTTGATCCCTGGTGCTAATGCAGTGCTGTAACTCACAGGTACACGTTTACACACTAAGGCACACTGTAAACAAAGCTCCCTCTCCCAGCGTTGCAAGGACTCGTTTCATCTGTACGTCAAACAGAATCAAGACATCATTTATTTCAGTAGAAAGGAAAAGTGTCCTGTTCCATGTGGTACATAACAATGCTCATTTCTGTTTAATGATACCATGCAAGCAATCCAAAAAACCAAGAGTGTACTTCTGCAACTGCTTTGTAAGCACGCCAGTGCTGCCCTACGGGAAGTAATCTGTATGTGTGCTTATTCCATTCTGTGTTAATAAACAGTGATGGGAAAGAAGGGAGAGAGACACCGTAATTCAATATGAACCTCGGGAGCCATTATATTCTGATGCTTAAGACTTTATCATACATCCAGTATAAGCACTTACAAATACAGCCCTTATTTCTTCCTCCCTTAAGTTTTTCCTTGACATTTGCTCTTGACATTTTTTTCCTAGTATGACTTCAAGACAAAAAATAAAAGAGCATTTACTATCAGATTATTTCATGTCAATCACAACAGCAAGAGGTACAAATATTCTTGGAAATACAGTGTGCATCAAGATTGGGCTCTGAATGGCTTTACTACCACACACTGTGTATTGCATAAATCCACACTAAACACAACACTCCAGACACTTAATTTGACAAGCGAGTGCATCTGTGCATACATGTATATGCCTCTCCATTCCTTGAAGCTCCTACACTCAAACTTTAGGCACCTGTGTGCATGAAAAATAAGCTTTATAAAATACAGTACTTCAATTAGGAGTGAGTGAAGAGGTATGTTGGGGGTCTCAGAAATGGTGCTCTGGTGGGATACAACACAAGGCTTAAATGAATCACACTCAGATTATATATGATTATACACTGCAGAGTCTCCAGGGGGCTCTGAAATACACGTGAAAACAGCTGTTGTGGCTGGAGTTGCTCCTCTAGAAACACCTCTTTACTACATCAGCTCTGAACAGGGATGCAATTCTGTGCCATCTTGAAAGACAGACCCAGCGTTCAAGAAAGACACTTTCACTAGGCAAGAGCAGGAATTCTGTCTCCCTCACGTTATGTGACTTAGCTTGGTGGTTGGGATTTGGGAATCTAAAGCAACTGAAATGTCCTCTGATGGTTTGAGAAACTTCAAAAAATACTGTGGTGCTCTGTTCTAGGGCTTCAGTTTGCCCTCCTTCACTAAACGCTCATTGAGCTGGCAAAGCTGCCTTAGAAAGCCATCATTGGGGCCAATCTCTCGCTTCTGCCGGACAGTGCTCAGTGCAGACTTGACATCCATGTTCTGGCGAAGCATGAGGTAGGCGATGACCAGTGTAGGAGAACGGCTGTAGCCCTCCCGGCAATGCACAAACACTTGTCCTGCAGGGAAAACAGGCCATAATTTGGGTTACACTGGAACGTATGTTTGAAAAGCAACATGAAATAGCTAGGATATAAAGCGTAATTGTGTTAGTCTTTCACAAGCTTGAGAACTGTAAATTCTGAATGCTACAGAAGAAATGTAGAACTTGAAAGAAAGGTGCTATAACTCTGTTAGTAGCTACACACTGTCATCAAAGATAATGCAGAAGGAAAATGGCTGTGTATCAAACACTCACACTAAAACATATTTGCTATTCTATTACAAAGAGTCAAACTGTCTATTTACTGCACTTCCCCAATCTTTGGTGGTTTAGAATAAGCCTTGCCCCTAAAGATGACCAGTACCAAAAAGCGTAAATAAATGATGCAAAGTTTAAAATACACTGAATACAGAGAAATATACTGTTTATCTTATTTTGCATCTCTGCAAAGATATCCAGCCTTTTTGCTGAATTGCTGCCAATTCCTATGCTAACTCCATGTTGGATCATACCTGGCTGCTTCTCTGGCTATTTATGAAGCCACATAAACACTAAATAAAAGAAACTGCTGACTGTGCAGCAACAAGAACCAGAAACATCTGATCACACCTATGCCAGCAGCAATAAAATGCTTCCAGCTGACTGATTAGAGAACTCATTCTACGTATTTGTTGGGTTGTATTGGGTTTGCGTGGCAGTTTTGGTAGCAGGAGGGGCTACGGGGGTGGCTTCTATGAGAAGATGCCAGAAGCTTCCCCCATGTCCAATAGGAGTAAGTGCCAGCCAGTTCCAAGCTGGACCTGCTGCCAGCCAAAGCTGAGCCCATCAGTGACAGTGAGAGTGCCTCGGTGATGACATATTGAAGAAGGGGAAATATCCTGCTGTGCAACAGCAGCTGGGAGAGAGGAGTGAGAATATGCGAAAGAAACAACTCTGCAGACACCAAGGTCAGTGAAGGCTTTGGGAAGTGTCTCAACACTGGAGCAGGGGGATTCCCTGGCAGCCCGTGGTGAAGACCATGGTGAAGCAGGCTGTCCCTCTGCAGCCCAAGGAGGGCCGTGCTGGAGGAGAAATCCACCTGCAGCCCATGGAGGACCTATGCTGGTGCAGCCGGATGAGCCTGAAGGAGGCTGTGACCCGGTGGGAAGCCTGCACTGAAGCAGGTTCCTGGCAGGACTTGTGACCCCGCAGGGCACTCACGCTAGAGCAGTCTGTGCCTGAAGGGCTGCAGCCCATGGGAGGGTCCGATGCTGGAGCAGTTCATGGAGGACTATCTCCCCTGCGTGGGATGCCATGCTGGAGCAGGGGAAGAGTGAGGAGGAGGGAGCAGCAAAGATGTGTGATGAACTGACCACAACCCCCGCTCCCTGTTCCCTTGCGGGGAAGGAGGTAGAGAAAATCGGGAGTGAAGTTTAACCCAGGAAGAAGGGAGGGGTGGGGAGAAGGTGTTTTAAGACTTGGTTTTATTTCTCATTATCCTACTCTTGATTTGATTGGTAAGAAATTAAATTAATTTTCCCAAGCTGAGCCTGTTTTGCCTGTGATGGTAATTGCTGAGTGATCTCCCTGTCCTTATCTCAAGCCATGAGCCTTTTGTTGTATTTTTCTCTCCCTGTCCAGCTGAGGAGGGGGAGTGATAGAGCAGCTTGGTGGGCACCCAGCATCCAACCAAGGTTAACCCATCACATGGATAAATCCTCTAGGTCAGTATCAAGCAATAAATAAGCAGATCACTGCTCCCTTTGAGAAATCTAACTTGATTCTATTGTTTCTCAGCTGCTTCCTCTTTGCCCTGCTTTTCCAGAAACAAAAATTTTCCCCTTTCCAAATGCAGTGGGAGATATGGCCCCAAGCTACTCTCCAGAGTAAATTTGTTTCTGACACAAGAGATGAGATGAACCATACACACACATTTTCATCATAACCACAACTTGCTTTGAAAGCAACAGAAAAGCAACAGCAACAGAAAGCCCATTAACACATCTGCCTTGAGCTGAGAAGCCTCTCTGCAGCTCAAGGCAAATCTCTAATCAGTGGTAAGTTAAAACAGCTAAAACTATTAATTCTTAACAATTCTTGAGAGCCTGTAGCCATAAATTAGCAAGATTTAGAGATTCTTGATCATATACGTGGAAGAGGATTGACTTCCCTTCTGCAAATGATCAGAAGCAAAAGGGTTTCTAGCCTTCCTCTGAGAAAGACAGTGTCTTAAGGGCCGCCTTCAAGACCTTTAGTAAACCAGACCTGCTTTCCAGAACTTCACGCAACTACAACATTCAAATGAAACTGCAGGAAATCACTACTGCATCCCTCTTCACTTCAGTGTCCTTACTCTACACATCAATGTCTATCAAATGTCAGTAGTGAGTTAATCTTAAAACTGGCTCCAGCATCACCCAGCTACAAAGTTCCTCTTTGTTTACCACAGTAAGAAAACAGTGGCAGGCAACTCCTAAGACTGAAAGAATCAGCGAACAGAACTGCGACTGTAAATTCAGGTAGACTCTGCAACTGTTCAGATCAAACTGAGTAGGGACAGTCGTGGTGACGCTGGCACTGTTAAAACTCTTCTTTCCTACTGAGTCACAACACTAACTAGAAGAGTTGCATTTAAATTTTTAGATACTCATACTCCACCAAACTGGAGGTAAAATTTCTTTCCATCTGTCAAAAGCACATCACAGCTCTAGTGATTTTTGCCCATTTCAGAGAAAGAACTTCTAGAATTATGGGAGTTCTCATTCCTCCTTTTTCATGTTCAGCCATGAATCAAGAAAGAAATTAAGCATGTGTAGAAATAACTGGTATGTTGAAATAGTCAGACAGCAACAAACACTGTCTCACCCACTGCACTATGTCCTGAGATTTCTGCTCTGAGGAAACATGCTGCAGAAAAATGCGGCAGTCAACATCACTGCAAGTATCAGCACCAGCCTTGCTGCAATCCCAGGTAATGAAAAGGTAATCATGACATAAAATAATTTAATGACTTAATGTGATAAAAACTGTAAGGCCACAGTCTCTATCCTTACCGTACATTTGGAAAAAAACCCCATAGAGCAGATTGTGTGAGTACTCTTCACTAATGCATTACTTGTATCGTTTCTGCCTTTAATGTACAATTTCTAGTGTCCTAGAACAACTTTTAGATCCTAAACTTCTTTTTCAAAAAAATTACTTTATGTGATTTACCACTTTAAGGCAAAAGAAGAACACGTATTCCCAGAAATGCACTATTAAAGGATGCAGCAGCTGTTTCACTTTTCAAGGTCACTCCTACAGTGACAGACTTCCATTTGCCATATACAGGAAACCCACATATACAGACAGAAGATTAAGATGTCTCATCGTGTATTCTGATGTCTCTGATGCAGAGCCTTGATCTGAATTCCTGACTTAGTCGTTCAGCTGATAATCTGAGCAAAGAGCCATTTTAAACAGCTAAATAAATTGCTAGGAAACATACGCGGTGCACAGAAAACACGGTAGAAAGGTATTTCAGTTTGCCTTACCATCCTTCTGGGAAAGTGCTTTCTCAATAAAATCAGCTGCCTCCTCAAAATAGCGACTGAGGTTAAATTCTTGTGTATCGTTTGCTTTAATGCCATGGTATCTGATGCCTGTGCCTTCATAGAACTCTGCATTAGTGTTCACATGCATGAATGACTTCCCCTCTGCTGCATTCAGAACATGGGTTATCCCCAGGCGCTGCAGCCTCATAATGTTCTTGGCTATGAACCTGTATGATAAAAAGTGTCAAGAAAACGGTTAGAAGGTGGTGAATCATCTCAGCATTTATGATGTCCCCAGAAGGTATTGATAAGCAAAACCTTTGATTTTTCTCTTAACAGATGCTAAATATACTGTACTTAGAAGTGAATTAGCTATGGGTTATAAATTCACTGAAGTATTTAGAGCCATGGAGGCTACTTGTGCATGAGAGAACGCTGCTTCCTTGGCTGTCAACTCCCTTTTGTCGTAAACCCACCGCCGAGCCTGATTATTTCCATGTGTCATTCCCAATACTTGCCTCACTTTCTTGGGAAGAAAAAGACCCAAATGTATGTTTTATCACACCAGGTGGTCTCCTGGTAAAATCTGAGCCCACTGGTCAACGTCAGCAGAGCGTGAACGAGGGCTTTACTTAAAAGGTAACTCAGCTCCTGCACACTTTGTGAAAACAGGTACCCTAAACAGCCACAAATCCCTCATTGTCTTTAAAGGCAGCTTTCACTTAGTGCCTAGCTAGATGTGGAAACAGAAATCTTTTCGAAAAATCTCCATACAGCTGAAGTAATAAGTTGCAAATACAAGGAGTCTTAATATTAAGCTGAGCTCCGGATGAGCATTCGTGCAGTATCTTTTTGGACAAGTTTCTGAGAGATGGCAATGCACCTAAGGGTTTTGGCTGGACACTCAGCCCTTCTAAAAAAGTCAAAATAAACACCCCAAACAGTTGGTTTATATCTGCATGAATCTCTGAGTGCATTCGCTCGTAATTTTCACGTAATTCACAGCCATATGAACATCTAGAGCGTTCCTTTTCTCCCCATAACTGTTCACCCCTTAAACTCCAGTGTAAGCAGATGAAGCCTTATGCATGAGTGAAGCTTCTAGACCTTCTGCTGTCTGTGCCAAACAACTCTGGCAATAAGCCACATATTTGTAAAGACTTCATTACCCAAACAACTGTTGACAGATTTTCCATCTGGCAGGACATCATCTGTGCCAGGGGACAAGGATCCGTGCCTGGAGAATTCTGCTTGCAGCACAAAAGTAAATCCTACAGTGCAAGGCCAAAGCAGAAATGTTAATTCAGCTGTGAGTTCCCATGCTTAGTGGGGTGAGTATATGGTTTAAGTGATAATATATAGATCAGTATATGTCTGATAGAGGTCAGGATCAATGAGAACTCGTGCTCGGGAATTGTGGTTGAATCTGGCAACACAGACTGGAGGCAAACTCATTCCCAGTGCATCTGCAAAAAATTTGCAGACTTAATGTCTGATTTTCTTACCCAGCTAGAGGTGAAAAAGACAGCATTTGTAAGTCTTTTTTTCTCCCTTTCCAAACTGTCCTTGGATCTCTCCCATCCTTAAACTTTCATTCCAGCTGTATCAAGTTCAATGTTGAAATGCTAGCTGCTCCAAACAGCAGAGAGACAGTAACACCAGCTGCTTCTGTTTCCCTAAGAAAAGTCATAGACCCTTGTCTGTTCTCAGTATGGAGATTGAGAGTTCCTTGTTCAGTAACACCAGCAAGAAGTGTTTCTTTTGAACACAGAGGAACAGCTTTACCAGCCAAAAAACACAGGTCTTGGAGGACCATGCCTCGGCAATTAAGGGTACATGAGGCTATCGAGTATTGCTGTATGGGATTATAAACAAGTAAACCAAGTCCTTAATGGCAAAAAATGCAAGCACATTTAACACATTTTAATTTCCACTGTTACGTTCATGCAAAATTGTTTCCTCGCTGCTGCTTCTGTCACCATCACTAAATTTAATATTAATTTTGGGAGAATGCCTTTCATATTCCTCACAGCACACCTGCACTTCCAGCGCATTAACAAAGAATTCCTTCATGGGTTACCCACACGGATTAAAGCAGAGAGAAAACTCAGATTAAACATTCGTAACCAGAACCCTTTTGCCAAATGCAGTTCTGGAGACAAGCCTTGAATTGTCACGGGCTTCCAGCGGCCTGTGGAGAAAAGCGACACACAGGTTCTCTTACCCAGCAGTTCAGGAAGCTAAGGCTGCTTGCTTTCTGTTTAAACACTGGTTCTGACAAGACACGGTTGCTCTGAATAAAAACCCTGCTCTCCAGTGCGTTGACTGCTCCACCTCCCATTTTGGTGTCATCCGCAACCCTGACAGACGTGTTCTGTCCTGGTCGCTGATTAGGATGTTACACTGAAACACATCTTGACTTGTACAGAAACAGAAAATGATTTGTACTTTGTACTTCCAGTGTACCCCGAATTCTTCTTTTGTTATTGCTTGAAAAATAGATAATTGTGCTTGTCTGCTACCTAATAATTTTTTTGGTGATACATTTTTATTCGTCTTCACAAATCTTAACTTCTTGAGAAGTCAGAACTGTCCACTGTAATATGCAAAAACATGAGTTTCAAAATATTTTATCATTTTACCTCTACGTTCTCTTTATTTATCACTTTCATGTACTGCATGGAAGATCGAGTACTTCGACTCTGCCTGTAACTGAAGTCATTTGACAGATAAATTGTTATTCTACGCTGTGATCCAACTGAATCTCTTATGCCTGGATGTCTGCTGCCGTTTTTGTCTAAAGGTGAGTCACTCATAAGGAGAGACAGCAGCACCTCAATGCAAAATATTATAGAAGGTTTCCAAAAGAAGTTTCTGAATTTCACTCGTTTTCATTTCTTTTCCTGTGAGTTCCTGTTCAAATTCTATTGCTTTTATGCCACATACTGGGATTCCCTGTTCAAAGTCCACAGATGTGTCTACTCTGAATCCTTATTGTTATAAAATCTCTGCTGCTTGTAGTGATAAATGTGCCCCTGCATTGCTGAAAGGTCCAAGTCAAAGCAGAGATTTGAACGTCAGATCAAATGACCGTGTTACTTTGTTCTGCTGCTACGCTGCCCTCCCAGACTTCCCTGGAGCCCAACGCAGAGAGCTTCCAACGATTCCTCGGAGGTTCTGCAAGGAGATCTGTGCAACAGAAGGCCAAACCAAGATATGAGGTGAGCACCAAACAGATGCACACTGCGCTGACAGCTTCAGAGATGAGATGAGATGTGTTCCAAGCTCTGCGCAGCTGCTAGAGCAGAACGTGATCGGGTAATGAACTGCAAAGACAGGCCCCACACAAGCCATGGCTTATTTCTTGCACACCGTAGTAAAAGCTTCATTGATGCCTTGCACGCTGTTGGACCCACATATGCACAAAGCCCGAGAGGCTGAGTGCAAAGGAGGTTGACTTGCCCAGCAGTTTGTAGGAGAAGGAGTCAACTCAGAAAAACAGATCTCTCTTCAGCCTTATCTTTACAAAAGGAGAGTACAAAAGAGGGGCAGGTAGCTGGACATGGCGTGAAAACAGATCTGCACAGTTCCAAATTCTTTCAGAATGACAACTAATATAGCAAATGCTGCTTACAATGCAGTATACATCAACCTCATCTTACACAAAAAAAATCCTAAGATTAAGAGTTAGTATTATTTCCAGTCTGAGAAGATAAAAGTTCACCCTGCAGTGACTGAATCTTAACAGACATCCATCCATTGAACTAGACCTCAGCATTACAGTAACTCTCTGTGGATGCTTCAAAGACATTATTGCCTACTATGCCTTGATAAATGAAGTAGGTTGCCTGTTCCCACTGTGAAATATTCAGCCCACAATGTTTTTTTCTTAACTCTAGCTGTCATCCACGATTTTGCAGCATTCCTTTAAAAACACTGACAGTAGAATTGCACAAACTGTACTTGTGCTACAAACTGCAATGGTGCTGCAGATATTTTCAGTTGTCAGTTATTACATAAAAAGCCCTTCTTAGTGGTAAGGCTTTCCACTAGACAGACATTTCCTATTCTCCAACTTACACACGCATTCTCTGTTTCCAGACAACCTTGCATCCAAATGTATTAAAAGTCCATCCTGTATAATTAAAATCAATGACTGAACAATGAAAACTACTCTGTAGTAGCCAACTATCTTCAAAGTTATTTTTTTAATTATTTACTGCGCAAATCACCTTGCAGGCTATGACTTCATTTCTTTCAGGTAACAGCTAAAAATACGAAGGAGGAGATGGCTGTCGGACGTCAGATTGGCCATTGAGACAATAATTTTGGTCCAACCTCTAGGTGCACATGCCCTGCATCAATTGGCAATGGCAAACATCATTTGTTTTGGCTTAGGAGAAAGTCAATGAAATCCTGTCGGTTTGACTTTAGGAGTTGAAGCTTCCAATAAGAGCAGGGATCCGGTATACTACACATGTATCAAAAACTGTCACAAAGTGTACAAAGATGGACAAAAAAGGTAGAATCAGCAGGATATGATAGGATTGGCACAGATAACTGAAGTCATAATCTTGGTGCAAAGAATAATCATCATACAACCGAGAAAAGAAGTGCTGTTGGTGAATCCTGAACACTTCTCCCCACTTAAGGGCTTTCATCACAGCCGTATCTGTATCACTCTGGTGCCAATCCTGTGCATGAACACTTAATTAGGGCAAGTTTTATTAGGGTTTAGAGTACAGAAATATTCCTTTGACCAATCACAGGCAGGATTGGCAACTCCTATTAAAGCCTTGCTTTGTTTAGGTCATTTTGCACATGGTTAAACCTTTCGGTTTAACAACATCTGTATTCCTACTATGCTCATTCTTCATGTTCCAGCTTATTCCACTCATCCGACATACGGTTACTATGCTGGTGTTGTGATCAGGCTTCTCCAGATGATACTGTACCATGACAGACCTCATGGCATCTTCTCTCTCCTCCCTCTTCTGTGTGGATCACCACAACTTTTTAGCAAGAGTAGGAAATATCAGGAGAAAAAAAAAGCCCAGGGCTGACACAACTGAGCAGGTGTGTTTCGTTGTTAAGCAACCTAATTAGTTTTAACTTTGTTTCAGCTCTATTGTTGGGACTCCAACAGGCTACGGAGCATTTTAGCAGATGCCATTTACGGGCTGTGCTCCGTCATTTGCCGGGTCGGG